>NW_020272149.1:1087430-1113023 GCF_003268045.1 Sipha flava
CTTTGTTCTTGAATTATTATGCCATTTGTAATTACATCTATAAATAATATGTAATACAATTTAGTAAAGGAATTTCGATAGTGCTTTGTTTGGTTTTATATCGAGCAATGTTATAAACAAGTTTACATTTAGGTACTAGATTTTTGATTTAAATAGAAATCATAGAATTTTTTTTTTTAATGTTTAAACTTAAATCGTAGTGAATTTATTTAATTTCAAAATATGTTAAATAATTTTGTAACTCTATTTTCTTCACTTTGTTTGAAACATTTTATAAATAGCATTAAAATAGAATTTAATAGCACCTACAAAATTATCTAAACGATATGGAAGTATAGTACTCATAATGAAAGATTAACAATAAAAAATGATTTCATATTAATTTTACATTAAAAAAGGCACTGTCCTACCGATCTCACTATTCAACAAAACCATGCCACCGTCCTTCAATGTCCGTTATTTAAGATTAAAATTAGACAAACGTCTAACTTGGGTTGAATATGTAAAACAAAAAAGACTTTCGTTGAATGCCAGTCGTTAATCTCTTTATTTTCTTCTTAAAATAATCTCCAAAATTAACCTAAAAAATAAACTAATATCATACAAAACTCTTTTAAAAGCAATTTTGTCTTATGGGATTTAACTATGGGTCACAGCAAAAACATTGAATATTTAAAAAAAAAAATTTTCCAATCTATTTCATTAGCGATCATCATCAAAACTCCTTTTTACGTCTCAAACTATACCTTACATATACATATTTGAACATACAATAGTCACCGAAGTAGCCACTTTATCGTATATCGTATATGTCTTGCAAACTATCTAAATCCTCTAAACTTGCCTTTAATTCACACGTCTTGTCAGTTAATCTCTTGAAAAGGCTAAAGAAAAACTGGTGTCGAGATTTATAATAGCTAAAAATAAAAAAGTAAAAAAAAAGCATCAAACCTATCAAGGAAAAAGTGTTACTACTGGATAACTTATTTTAATCGAGTCACTCATGTTATCAATAAATAAATATATCAAACCTCTTTATTGTAAAAAAAAAAAAAAAATAACAGATTTTGTGTAATCTAATAAAGATAAAACAAAAAAAAATGTAATGATTATCTCTATTATTTCTATCATTATTAGTGAAAAAAGTTGATTGATTTTTAAATTTTTATTTCAATATCTGGTTTATATAATTTCAGTCAGTTCTTTTAGTGGTATGTGTTTCGAATGAATATTTTTCAACTGGATTTTAATCCAATCAGATAGAGAAGGGATATCGATATCATGGTTAGGTTAAATTAATGATTTTTCTCTCGGTACAAGGTGCAATTAGATACATAATCATTTGTGATCACTGCAGTGTACAAAATTCCATTTCATACTTCTCTTAACTTGTCTGATATTTGAAATAAAATTGTTATCATTTTTTTGTTAATCGAAATAATAATGTTCTAAAGAAACATAGAAAGTTAGACAAAGAAGAAAGAATAATTAATGCTTAAACTCAGTAGTCTGAATCTCTAACAGTCTTATATTTTTCATTTTTATTTGTTGCATGAATTAATTATTCCGTAAACACATAATATATTACCATGTATTTTATGGAAAAATAACACAATATTAATGAATAGAACGATAAAATTTAACGTTATCAAATTTAATTTCTTTAAATCAAAATATTTACAAGAAACATATTTGTGAAATTATTAGCTGTGTGAGAAAAACGTGGCATGTTAGAAAAAATCACGATGGTGAGATATTAAGTTATTATATTATTTCAGTAAAATACGTAACATAAACACAACTATTGAAGTATGTAAAATCAGAAACTAAATGTTGTTATTATATATAAGGAAAATTGAGCAGATTTTAAAACATAAAGATATAAGGTTTTTAGGGATCACAGTACTGAAAGGATTTTAAAATACATAGAACTTCGACTGATCTTAATGAAATGAAGTTCATTACAAATTTGAGTCTCGCTTACAGTTTTTTGATCAAGATTTTATTAAAAGTAATTATTTACATTATTAATAATGTAGGGAGATAGTATTTTTTTTTATTTTCTGTGGAATTAAAACCAATGCAATTTCACAATAATATGTATTTTAGAAATTTTAATTTTGTACAAAAAAATAAAAATAAAATAATACATTTTTTTACTTTTCTCAGCCTTTCTCATTCTACATGGCCAATTCGGATAACAACGGATATAGCTATAATAACGTACATGAAGTTGGCCCACCCTTTTTCACGAATTAACTTGAAACCTATATCAATATTTTGCGAGTTATTTGCGAGAATTTGCGTGTTCATTTTAAAAATTTACGAGTAAACCGTTTGCGAATTATAATTAAAAAACAAAAGGGTGGGCCAACTTCACGTAGCCTTTCCAAGTGGCCCTAGAATTTCAAAATTTTTAATTTTATTCAAATTATTTTCAATATTATAATTTTCAGATTATGGAATTAAATTATTATTATGGAATCTTAAAAAATTATTTTATCAGCTAATTCATTTTTATGAAAGGATCATTGGCGGCTCGTGTGCTCGTGCACCTACCCAAACTCCAAAAAAAATTGAAAACATAAACCATAATAACACAACTAAATACCTGTAGTGTTATTAAGATTATTTTTCAAAATTTAAATTCAGAATAGTATGAAAGTAATATAATATTTAGATTGGGTTATTCTAAAGGCCACACGAGCAAGCGGTTGTCCGCGACAGAACAGTATCGGTATGTGTGTATGTGTGTTATAGCGGTGCTGTAGCGCACACTATTGCTGTGCACATTTATACAATGTAAAAATTAAAACAAGTCAAAATACACAACACGTGTTATAATAATAATTGCGACTTTGGTGGGCTAACTTCACGGTAGGAAAATTGAATTTGTGGGTAAGGGATGAACTCGCAAATTTCGAAAATGAACTCGCAAATTCTCGTAAATAAAGACGCATCGTTTGGTATCGGTTTTGAAGTTCTAGGGCAACTTGGAGAGGCTATGTGAAGTTGGCCCACCCTTCTGTTTTTTAATTATAATTCGCAAACGGCTTACTCGCAAATTTTGAAAATGAACTCGCAAATTCTAGCAAATAACTCGCAAAATATTGGTATAGGTTTCAAGTTAACCCGTGAAAAAGGGTGGGCCAACTTCACGTACGTGCTGTAATAGGTGACTTGAATGGTTTGCAGAAAGGCTGAATGTATAATGAGTTGCCTATTTTTGATAACCATTGGATAGGTAAGATTTTTCGAGTTTGGTTGCATAAATTGCATGCCACGACTATAAGTTGCAGAAAACCCGATTTTATATCAGAAACAAATGAATAATCGTTTTAAATATTGATTATATTTACAGATGTAAAGAAATAGGTTTAACTTATTTGGTACATTGGTTTCGGCAAGAGGGGAAACAGACGAATTGGTTGTAGGATTAACTTTGTTCTAGTTTTTCACGTGTAATTACAGCTTGACTTTTCCGCACTGAAAACTAAATGTGTTCAAAAGAGCAAAAATTTAGAGTAAGGTAGAGAAAAATAGATTCAGACAAGTGCAGGACTAATATATTTATCAGTAATTTTATTAAAAGAAAAACCAGAAAAAATATTATTATCATTAGAATATCGATAGGTGGTGGCGAATTTGAGGAGGTGGGGTGAGTTTGCAGTAGTCTCCCCTTCGAGCTTTCATTTGTTACTTAAAAAAGCGCTTTATGATATAATGATTATATGAAATTTATAAGTCATAACTATAACTTCAAATTTAATAAATTATACGAAAAAACGTATTCCTTTGAATATCTAATCGATTTTTTTTATTTGATACATTTTGACTATCAATAAAAATTATTGAATTCAAATAATAACATAATATATTATACATAATCACATTTATTGTTGCAGACAACGGTTGTAGTTTTTGATTAAAAATACGATATCATATAAAATAATTTTATCGCCAAGCTGCAACTTTGTATCAATCTGTTATCACTTAAGTTTAATAGTATACATTTTTATTTTGTTTTTGTTCACTGTTTAAATTAATAAACAAAAATATAATATTGGTACCATTTGAAAAATAGAACGAAGAATTTATATCTATGTTTTAATAAGAAATCTACAATGAATACAGGGAATGGTAAGTAAGTTATCTACATTTATAAAAGAGTTATGTTTTATTATTTATTTTAATATTTAAATGACCCTAATAGTATTAATCCAAATGATCTCAACTCAGTTTTGACTGAATCAAAGTCAGTTACAAATTTTTTAGTTGTAGATATTTTCAATTTGTGTTTATTTTAGAATTTTAAACTTATATTTGTTCAATACTAACTCTGCATCATTTTATTTTAATCATGCAAAACAAATTGGTCACATGTAATTATTTAAATTTCGAGCCTTAGTAAATCAATGTTGTTTTATGTAATATGTTTTATATTATTTTTGAATTTATGATATATATTGGTTTTATATTTATTTTGTCTAAGGTCTTGTTTTTAACATATAAATGTAGTATTATTTCCATAGTAGTATTCTCGGGGATGCAAAAAGGTGCACTTGCACCTTCTGGAATTTTTAAGGGTGTGCAAAACTATCATTTTCATCAATTTTATATATTTGTAATATATAACTATTGCCAAACAAAAATAAAATAATGATAACGAAGATATTATTATCGCTCATGATATCTATCGATTTACAGTTCTTCGATATAGTATGAAAGTATCTACCGTAAACCATAGTAAACAATTATTTTTTAAATAAATTTCTTATATATCATTGTTTTTCTTAATAAAAAACAGTTTATTTTTATCTCAGTTGATAGTTGTAATCATTTGTACGAATGATTAGGTTATTACACATACTACTGCATAAAACATATTATAAAGAAACCTATGGGATATTATCTCGGCTATTATAGACGGGCTATAAATACTAGATGGCCTATCAACAATAAACACCATGCATCGAAAACGGCTTCTATGACCGCATATCCGAGCAGTACTCAAATAATAAGAGTTTATGTTTTTCCGGATTTGTGATACCCTAAAGTAGATTAATGGTGATGCCATGATATCACGAAATTGTTGCTATGCTATAAAATAAGGTTATCAAGTTTCAATGATCATATTACAATTCATATTATAGATAGTCTGCGCAAGTGCGAATCGTTTTATTTACGATTGTTACATTGTTTATCAAATATTATTTATGATATTATTAAATACTATTCTCCAATTTTTTTTTCATTTATTATAAAATATGGGTTTGTTTGATTAGAACTGGTTATGTTTAAGTATGCAATTACTGCAATGTACATTAATATTTCTGTTCTTCATTATTAAAATTTAGTTTAATATAATAACTTTTATAATAAATAAAATAATATATTAATATAAATAATAATACCTATATTTGTTGTAAGCATATTTCATATTATTGTTATGTTTTTGTAATATCTGTATCCATACACCTCTGAGTACACAAAGTTATAGTTAATTAATTAGGTTCTAAGTTTAATTTATTATTCAGGTAAAACATTAGATATTGGAAATTTATGGTGTCAACAAATAGATGACTATACAAAATATACACTACTTAACCATTATAATGTTCCAGATAATGACTTTATATGTCCCTTTTCTACCCATAAAAATAAAGTAAAAAAGAAAAACGTTATTTGAGAAAAAATCATTTTGAAATATATTGCTGGCTTAAATATTCTTCTTCTAAATTTCTGCATTATTTTATAAGTTTTGTATACTATTTTAGGCTTCTGAAGAAGGTGGTAGGAGAAAAATTGAACAATTAAAAAGATTTTTAACCAAACAGCTAGATCAATATATTCTAAATTATTGGGAGTATATGGCTATTTGAAAACACATCAGAATAATATATACCATAAAAATTGTGTTCAATTTGGTTTTGCTTTTAAAATATATATATTATATATATATACATGAAACTAGAAAAAAATTGTTGTTAATATGCTTGATATGCAATGTATGAATAAAATTAAAGAAAATTGTCAACATTTGAAACTTATTATTGAATCAATCATGTTCATTGGTTATCAAAATATTGCCCTTAGAGGCCATAGAGATGATGGTTATCTTTTTTCCAGCTCCTTTTCAATAGATCTAAGGTCAAAAACTACATAAATTACTAATTGAGGACATTTTGTGAACTTCTGGGGCTTAATATATCACCAGGTGATACAGTTCTTGAAGAATATTTGAAATCTGCCCATGAAAAAGCAACTTATATAAGTTATGCTATACAAAATAAATTGATTGAGTGCATAAGAAAAGAAATAACAGGTTACTCGTATATCAAAGGTATTCAAACTTTTTCATTCCACGACTCCTTAGTATCTTCATAATATTTTAACAGCTCAAAAATTATTATAAAAAATCATGGTTGTCAGTATATGTATGTAAATTATTGCAATGTATTAATATGTATTTAATATACGACTATATAAAACAATATACAAATAAATAGGTAATATAGAAAACGTTAATAAAATATTCTATGCTTAACAATTACAAATTAAGAAATCAATAATTAGTGAGATGGATGAACTTGCTTATGTTTTTTTATAAATATATTGCATAAGAGTATGTTAAAATCATGGTTATAGTTTAGAAATAGCTATTTTAATTTTCTTCTCAACATTCACTTATGGTCGAAATTTTGCTTTAACCACAGCCAACGTAGAAAATCTAATTTCGAGCAGGTATGAAGTAGCAAAAATTATTACATTTTTGGAAAATATTGTATATTGTATTATCACATGTGTCCAGAACTGGATTAACTACTATGTTACGAAAATTGTGGAATATGACATTATATCGATCCATTATTCTTGTTCGATAGATGGTAAATTCGTTAAAGATCAGCATTGAAGAGATTTTTAATCCAATTTTGATTTTGAGTGTTCTCTATATTTAACGGATTCAATATGAGTGATGGTAATAATGATTTAAGTCTTATGAAATAAAACTAAATAGTTACGTGTGTTTTGTTATCGCTTCAATAATTACTCAAATAGTTATAAGCTATGTATACATTGAATATATAACATTGATTTTGGTTTCTGGTTCTTTAAAGTAGCTCCCATCGCTGATTCTCGCGACGTCCAAGGAAGCTGCAATCCACAGTTTGAATATGTCTGGCTTATATAATAAATATAATTAATATGGATAGATTTTATAGAAATATTTTTGATGAAACTATAGACATATCTGCAATTTCACAAATGAGGTTTAGTGTTCGATACACATTCTTAGGTAAAGTTTTTGAACGTTTTCTTGCTTTTATTGACTGTTATACCAAAATATAAAATGTCAATGATGATTTTGAGGAAAATATGATAATGATGAAGCAAGTAGTGAAGATTGTTATGATATATATATATAATAATAGTGATGATGAAGAACACTAACTGGATAATTATTGGAGGAAATAGTTATTAAAATTATGACTAAAGTTGGATTAAATTTGTATAACTGTAGTTTTATTTCCACTGATGTTTATTCAGTTATGGTATCAACTTCAAAAAGAGTTTTTTAGTATATTCAAAAATTCATTAAATGTGCAGTCTACTGTCCTTGTAATAATCACGCACTTAAATTGTTTATTTCAAAATCTTCAATAGTAAAATCTGTTCGAAATAATATTGGTATTATGCAGCAAGTCATTTCATTTCTTAATATATACGTAAATTGGTTTTGAAAAAATATTTAAAACGGTTATTGTGAAGCTACGTGAAATACGGTGGGTGGAAAGGCACGACAGTTTACTACAATTTAAGATCTCTTTAACAGAAATTATTAAAGCTTTATTCAAAAATTCAATAATTCATAAAAATGAGTAGCTGGCAGTATCGTAAAATTGAGTGGTGAAGTTTAACTATAATTTTTAAATAAAACTCAACTTTCTAATTTAAGAAGAGTAATTTTAAATCGATATTATTTTTTATTAATAGCATTTTTTAATAAATTAATAAAAAATAAAATATAAATTGCAAATAATTAGTACTCATAAATTTATATGTAAATGAATAGTTAGTATATAAAAACAAACGAATAATTAAAAAAATAAATACTTAGCCTAAAGTATTATTAAAAATATAATAATACTCCAGACTATCATTTATTTATATATTTCTATATATAAACTATTTATTTATATATTAGAAAATTTTAAATTGGTTTTGTATAAACATTTTATTTTTTTAGAAAAATATGATTACCCTATCCATGTTTTAAAAAAATATGTAACTTGGATATGTTATTAATACCACTGTTCATTTGTGCTAAAAGAAGAGTATAATATTTTGTTTTTTTATATGATTTTATTTTATAATATTGTCGTTGGAACGAGGAGTTACAATGTTCCACATCTGAGTATTATAAAAAAAACTTGGTAGAACTTGAGAGTACAAAATCACAAGACATTTTTTCATAAACAATCACCTAATTATTACTTTAGCAACAAAATAAAAAACAACAAACTTATCCATAGAAATAAGAAAACAATATATCAAATAAAATATAAAAGTATTTAGATAATGATTACTTGTAAAATATGGTGTATTAACTATTAAATTAATTGATGTATATTTAATATATATTTTTATGGATATATTTTTTAGTATGAAGAATTAACATCGGTTTCTTTTGAGTTTGTACTCGAGAGATAGTCAATCCATTATAATTTTTGGATTTTAGTTACGTTTACTGAAAACTTATAATTGCCAAGTAGGTTAATATATTGGTATAATATTACAATAAGTTAAAATTCTTAAAGATGCTAATTTTTGCTTTTATTTTCAACTTTGGATAAAACTATAAGACATCTAAAGGATCCCGTCTCATTCATCTGTTTCCGACAACACTCTTGCAGTAATAAGCTTCATTCATCACTTCTTTTATTTAAAAGACTCGAAAAATATTTATTTTTTTTCTGATCATAGTATTTCTGTCGATTATGCTTTTTGTTTTTCTGTTACTACAGTATATCATCAGAATTTGACGTCATTATTATCGATTATAATGCATTTTATTTAATTCTTATTAACATTTGGTATAATAATATTATTAATACTGAGAATGTAATTTATTAAATATTTAACAATGTGAAAATCTATAGTCATTATTAAACTAATTATTTGTTGTCTCTTATATTCCGTTACGTTGAGAAAACATAAGATGTCCTCAAGTACGTCATTAGCCATTGGCTAGGTGTCAAATTTTCTTTTCTTTTTCTTTTTTTTTTTCTTTTGTAGATTGCTCTCTTATTTTTTCAACCATTTTTATAATCATCAACAACATAAATAACATATATATATATATATATATATATATATATATAATGTTAATAGTCATTCAACATTTTCAGTTGCTATGAATCTTCAAATGATTTACAATTTATATAATTGTTGACTATTTTTTATTAATTCGTTCTTATCCCTTTTCTTCGATGTTGGTGAATTTTATACTGACCCAAATTGCATATATCGAATAAAAATAATTTAACTACGAGATCCAACTTAATATCGTAGGCACTTCAAATGTTGCGTGTAGAATGGTTGGACTAAATAAAAACACTCCAAGAAATGTGTGAAGTATTTTATTTACTGAGACTAACTTAGTTACCCACAGCTCATATGATGTTATGTGGGTAACATACTTGGTGGACTTATTACACTATTATTATTAAAACTAATTAAGTTTAATTTTATTGTATAATCAATCCTTGTATTTACACTAGATAGTTTAGGTATTTTGTTCCCGGATTTAATTAACTACTATCTGAAACAACTATATACGTAATTGAATATTTGACAGTTTTGTTGATCAAAGAGAGTAAAATATTAATATTTCCTTTTACTATAGTATCAATATGATACATAAATTATCCAGCATCTTACATAAATATACAATTTATAATACATTACTAAATCATATACAAGTTGCGAAGGATAATATGGAAAAGGAAGGGAAAAAAAAAACCAAGGTTACAATAAATGTATATGTTCTCCTTTCATAACCAAGATTTATATGTTCCGTAGGTAAGCATCGAGTTATCGATTTCAGACTTAAATAAATATTATTGTTTAAGAAAATGTAAATTTTCAATAATTTGGTTATTCATTTTATAAAATACTAAAGTATTTCTTTTTGTGTACATTCCAAAATGTAAAAGTTTCAAAAAATGTGGTCCAGTATTTTATATTTTTTTTTCTGCCTTTTACGTTTTAACATTTTACGTTTTAATGAACTTAATTAATATTCTTTAAAATAATTTTCTATTGTTGCTGTGAAAACGAAAACATATACGTTCTGCGAAGCCTATAATAATTATTAATCAAATTTATGAATGATAAAATGAACATGAATAATTATGAGCTGTTGATATGAAAATAATATTTGCATGTACCACTGTGTATGTATTTGCATCTTTAACGATAATAGTGTGAAGTAGGTATAGAAAACTTCCAAGTAGTCCATTGTATAGTAAAGATAGACGTAACTATATTAACAAGGAAAAAAAATATCGGGTACCTATTGTGAAAATATTTTTACTGGAAATTAAATATTTTTACCAAGAGTTAATGCGCATGGTTCGTGTATAAAACATAATATGTTAAAATAAAACAATATCTCTTCCTGAGCCAATTTTTTATTAGTGGTGCATAATATTCGAAAAAAAATATAATACTCCTACTACATTTACTACTGGCTTTATTTTTTATGTTAAATATGTTGTGTTTTTAAATACCATATACCATACACCAGAGTATGTAATAAAATATGAATGGGTATTCATTATTATAATAAACCATCATAGTATTTTTTCTTGAAACGTTAAGATAACTTTTGAAGAAATTTGTAAATCGTTATCTTGTTTTACAAACAAATAGTTTAATGATCTTTGGCTGCATGGCATGATAGACTACGGAGCTGTGAAATGGAAATCGATTAAATTTTGCCTTACCACTATGGTCAAAATTTAAATCACGTCACTTTCGTAGCAGCAGTCGTGTATCGTCAGATGCTTTATTAGAAATCAAGCCTTAGCATCTACAAAAAACACTATAATTATTAAAAATATATAAATCAAATGGGAATTTTACTCATTGAATAGTTTCTGTAAATCATGTTTAAAGAGAAAAAGTAAGAAAAATAGTTTGGGACTATTTCATTTGGGACAACGCTAGTTTCAGGATATCTTTAAAAATTTTTGAAAAAATTCTCAAGTTTCTAGAAAATGATAATCTCTAAACATATTTGAAACTTTTCAAACATTGGATTTTTTTAAATAAATATTTTTGTATGTGTGATTTTAACAGTAGATTTACACTTTTCGTAACTTGATGTTGATTGATTGAATAAGTTTCATTCGATAAATTTATTATGGAAAATAGATATGTAAAAAAAGTTCGTGGAACAGTTTTATTTAAAAATACAATAAGAAACTATCAGTTTTTGAGAATCATACCTACTGTGGATTTTCGAACAACATTTTTTTTTCTTTTTTCTTTTTATAAAAGAAAGTTGACAATCCGAATATTCAAACTTTTAGAAATTATTTTAAGAAAACTGGTCAACCCTTTATTTCATTTATTCGATCAATAGAGTCAAAGTGATGAGATGTGTTTTCTTATATATTTCAATAGTTTAGATAATTTTATATACCTATATTTCAATGAATACCTATTTTTACGTTGATTAAAAAAAAAAAAAAAACCATTACGTTTTGTGTCAAATTATATCGTATTATATTTATAAAAAACCTATACTTGATGCAAAGAATAATACAGTTAATAATTAATATTTTGATCCAAATAAATGTAACGAACTATGATAACTGAAATTATTTACATAATATAGCGGTATCTTTAAGAATATATACTGGTCTTCAAGTTTCACACTTATTGCTAGAAAATATCTGGAATATCAGAATTTTTTTTTTTTTTAAATTATCATTTATAACCAATGTCATGTCTAGAAAATTAGAAAAAATAAAAATGTAATATTTTAATTTCTTATCCGAATTGATTTTATCTAGCTCGTATACTGTAATTAAAATTAATTATAAATCAGATAAATCTATTTTAAGCCTTCGAAATTTCATTAAGTGAACGAATAAAAACTTATACATTATATATTAAAATAGTAAAAGCATCAAATTTGATGTAGATTTTAATTTAAAATGTAATAATGAAAATTCTTTTGAATCGATCTTCAAAAAATTAATCAAAGGCTTAGTAATCACTAAAATATCGTACCAGTATTTTTAAATTTCATTAAATTTGTAAACAAAACATTTTTAGATTTGAATTATTTTGTCATAGTTCTTAAAATTAAAAACAAAAAAACTGTTAAAATTATGTAATTTACACACAAATGTTATGAAATAAATTTTATAATATGTGCAGCGTTATAAAATGATTTACATTTATAATAATTTTAATTAATTCCTCTGCATGAGAAAAGAAACAGTTTTGAATTGTTGTAAGTTATTCTCGATTAGTATCTCTAAAAAAATTGAGTGTATTTAACTAATATTTATAGTGGCTGTGCTATTATTATAACCTAAATATCTTAAGCATACAGAAAATGTTCATTATATTCATCTGATACAATTTCCATTACAAATATTTATAGATAACTAAAGTTAATTTGTGACACGCAAAAATTGTAAACGTAAATTCAGAAACCATGCAATATATGGTGCACGTATTTTTTTTTACGTTTATTTTCAATTTTTGTACGTTTATTGATGGATGTTGTAATAATATTGTATATCTGTGTTAAAAATATAATTAATTGCAATGATTTGTAGTGATGAAGCTTAATATTGGAATCGATGTATTTAAACTTGACATAGCAAAAATTATACTATTGAATGGATACCTCAAGGGAAGAGGTCACGAAACAAAAAAAAAAAATGTGGCTGGATTGAGTGGAGGAATACTTGGTGAAAATTTGCATTGAGAACTGGAAATATATAGTATACGGCTGGCACAGATTATGCAATATTGTGGTGATCGCCAAAAATCTCAAAGAGTTGATACGCTAAGGCAAATAAGAAGAAGAATATGTTTATTTGATGTTCGTTTGTATACTTATATTCGGTAATAAAATTGCATTATACTATCGTATTCTAATGCTCAGCACGAAAAATATGTAAGGTAATAATAATAAAACGTGGAAAATATATTGTTTAAGACCTGAGTTCACAATCAATTAATTAGAAAAGTTTTTTTTAAACAGGGATATTTGGAAGTTATTCTAAATCTATTAAAAATAATTGCACTTTTTAATAAATGTTTAACAAAGTGAAGTGGATAAATTATGCTCATTACTTAATATTGTATATAAACCTTTTGAATCAATATTGAATCAATATGAAGTTCGTCTATACCAAAGTTATGTAATACTTCTGAGATTAGCACTTGTTTTATTGTTTTCTCGAAAACTTGATAATGATTATTGTAAACATATTTTGCTTGCATAGTAAAATAAAATTTAATGTATCGTAATTTTATAAATTAGTTATTGAAAAGGATTAGTGTTACATTGAAGAATATACTATTATTTTATAAGAAAGTATTGTAAAATACTAAAAAATGTATTTAAAATAAGTTCTGGTAATGAACAAATTGTTTTTACTATTTATACATTGTATATCCTCGAAATAAATACTTTTGATTAAATACTTAAACATTATGAAATAAATATCTAGTTTTATACATAAATAACATACACAATTTTATGTACATTGATAAGTCTTAATTTTCCATAATGGCATACAAAACGTAGGGAGGGTAACATACATCATAATTCATAATTATACAATATTTTCATCTGAGGAATAGTTTACCATCTTAAGGTGGTAGCGAGTTAGTAATGCCCTTTTGAATTCAGATTACGCAGTGAATCTTTCAGATCTGTTTTTAATGTTATCATTATTTGAGAGTTGTGTTTTCGGTTTTGAAAATGCATCTGAAACGAAAAAGAAAAGCATAAATTTAATTCAATATATTTTGTGGTAGAATGTATATAAATGTGATGACGATTTCGTGTCACGATTAATAATTATTAATATATAAGTTAATGGTGTTAAGAAAATGAAAGTGATGATTCAAGTCAATGTAAATCGATTTAGACGATGTACTTTAGTTTTAAGTAAAAGCAGTGAAAATTACATGCGGACGATGATCATTTAGAATCGTTTAATAAGAGTAAAACATATATGTGTACTACGCAGGCATATGTAATATAAGTAATATATATTAGGGTCATAAATGCAAAATAGGAAAATAAAAATTCGCTGGCCAACTTATTATGGCTTTTCGTTAATTTATCGTCCATTGAGATTTATTTTTATTAGCCGTTCAGTGCAGTGTTTGGGAAAAAATGCGTAGCACTCTCTTATCAGAATAATTAATTTGCTTGCACAATAAATATAAATATAACATATACAAAACAGCCGGTGTAATGGGTCTAATATTTGTCAAAATTGTTACTTTATTCAGAACAGTCCACTACTCGTTACGTGAGAATTTTCGATAAAACGTGTTTCATTGTTATCTTTAACGAACATTGTCGTATCGATGTAGTACGTAATGATCGTTGTACAACTTTCAGAGCTCGAAGTCCGTGCGACTGTCTGAGGTCTCGTATCTAACGTCGATACCATTTCATGATCCAAGCTTGTTTCGTTTACAGCTGAAGATAAAATATTATACAAGCAGTGGATTGATGTACGACGATTTTTGGTATTTTATAATATGCTTTAATTTTTACTTTATGAATAATATAATTGCTTTTAAAATTACATGAAACTAAAACTTAAAAATAGTCTTTAACCCATATGCAACTAAAAAATTAGTTTTCAAACTTAACGTGATAGATAACATGATCAATTACCCTTATAACGTATGTATATCTAGAATTGGTCATAGGCTTAGGGTTGGATCTAGGGGGGGAAGTCGGGGATTTATCCCCAAGCGTAACATTTTAGAGGGTGTAATTTTCGTAATTATTAACAACTAATTTGATATTTTTAACTTCGTTAAATACTGATATTAAAAATTAGGTTAATACTCAATAAGTACGATTGTATATTGATTATAAGAACACAATTTATTTGAGTATTTATTTATTACTCTATGGATAGGGCGTAATTTTAAAATTTTACCCGGGCGTAAAAATTCCTAGTTCCATCTCTGCATAGACTATAGCATTAAATAGAGAATTTATGTATGTTATTGGTAATCATCATTATGGATCGATATTATCGTATTTATGACCACAAAATATGATTAATATTCCATACTAAGTGTTAAAAATTATTTATGCAACTGCTGTAGTGTATAACTATTATCTGGACACGATTAATAATATATTTACAAATGATTCGTATGATATTATAAGGTATATTTATATTAATACAAAAATTACGATTAATTTCCAAAATAAAATAAATGTATCCAATAAATAAATAATACCCTTTTTGTTTCTTCTGATTTTAGTTATTCAGAATCATTATAAGTTAGTTCAAAAATAATGAAATATTTTTATTACTTACGAAATAAGATTAAATAAATAATGTTTTTCTGTAAAATATTTACCGTGTTTATGGTTTTGAAGTTAAAAGCAAATAAATTAAAATCAATATTAGATCTAAGTAAAATCATAAACATTTGTTCGCAATGAATTCCTGTGGAATTTTCATAAAATAACCAAGTATAAGTTGTTTAAAAACAATTAGTAAATAATTTACGATGTATATAAACTCGTTTTTCTACGATGTATACCATACACGAAATGTATACTACTCGTATTAAGCATTGTAAAATTATATAATGATTTAATTAATGTAATTTATGCTAATAAATTCTGTTTCCAAAACATATGTCCGACAAAAAATAAATTTGCTTATTTAGATATAAAAATTATACTGTTCCCGGATAAGGAATAATTCCAAGTAAACGCATTAAAAAATATCCTTACCTCCAACAAATATTCTCATAACGTTCTTTTGAAGTCTGTCGAAGGGTGATTCGATCATTACATTTATAGCGAAACCATACAAGAGGGCATTAAAGACGTCACCACAAAACCTCCATGTCTGTTGTAAGGATATGAATTAAAAAATAATTGTTAGAATATTGTGATAAATTTTAACAGTCATCGGTGTTATACTATAATTGTGCTTACCATCATTGTCAAACTTTGATACGTCGGCGTTTTCATGGAGTTAACTGTCTGTAGTTGAGAAATTTCTTGGAACATATAGATGCAAAACACCAATTTGCCCAATACTTGAAAAACTCGATGACCCAAAAATCCGCTTATACATACGCCTGGGAAACACATCGGACGATAAGATATAGTTTATCACATTGAATCGGATTCAATACTTCCAGGTGAAAATCAAACATACCAAATCCTGACAGTCCGTGACCAATAATCGCGTAAGATATCAGTATTGACCACACGAGTCTGCCAACTATGAAATAAATCGCGTGTTCGTAATTCACGTATGAATGTCCCAACCGGAAGAATAACCCGGAACTCAAGTAGATGATATTTCCCGTCAAGAGGACAGTTGGAGCCCAAAAAATACGACTTTTCTGTTAGCAATCACAATGTAATCGAGTAACAAATAATATCATTATGATTTCTGTTAAACCAAACGCATAATAGTTATAGAATGTACAAATAATATTTCTTTATAATAATTGGTAAAATGTTGTGAAATTGCATTTAAATATATAATCGATTTATGTTTTGTTTTAAAACATTTTTGGTAATTCTGTATTATTTATTAGATAATGTAAATGATCAAATGTTTAATTACCAATGATAGTTTGTAATCGGCTTCCTTTAATTGCATGTAGATGTAACCAGCTAAGATTCCAACAAAGTAAGTCATAGCTCTCATGTGACTTTTTATGTAAACCTTAGTATAGAATCTTTCTTTACTGAGATCTTGTAGACTCCTGATATAAAAGAAAAAAATATATGAATAACCTCGTTATTATTTTTAACTGATTTCAATGAATTATTAAGATAATTATATTAGTTATAAGTTATTATTGTGGTTTTTATATTAGTTATAAATTATTATTATAAACTAGTTACGGAGAAAAAAAATAACTAAGAACTACAAAATTCAAATATAACAACTAACTTATTGGTATGTCAATAAAAATAGATTTTATAATCTTTTGTAAAACGACGTTTGAAATAGAAAAAATGTTAACAGTTTAGTTCTTATTTTATTAGTAAGAACATGTTCCATAACTAAATTAGTTCCATGTTTGCCAAAAACCGATACTTAATCAATAATTATAATAATTTTTCTTAGTAAATTGTTGTTATGTTAAAATTCAGTTTGATAATTGTCTGTCAAAGTTAAAAATTAAAAATTGGAATTGAAAAAAAAAAATAAATACGTAAAAAGTGTCCACGTGTAGTATAGCGTAAGTATTACCAATAAATATATGTTTATATTTTTGAACGCTTGAAAACAAATCCGCGTTTCGTGTCGTAGAGAATCAGGTCACCGGTTAAAATGTATGCCTGTTTTTAATTTTACTCGGATTTTATCATCAGAACCATATCATTTACTTTGGTGCGATACTAACCGTTGGGCACCGACAACATTACAATTGATACTACTCACTGCGGATCGATGGCCGGTGTACCTCGATGTTGTTCGTTCATGATAATGTATGCAGGAACGACCGTCGACAAGGCCAGACACGTTCCAAGCAGAACCAGTCCCGGTTTCCTCCACTTCCAAATGGCGTAGGTGAGTAGCGTGCCAACGACGAAGAAGTGCATGTCGCACGTCAAGTACCACGACGGAATGACGCACTGTATCGTAAAGAACAAAACGTTTTCATGGTTATTAAAACAGTCGTATAACGATTAATCGTTTCCGAGCAAAATCACGGTCTCGTTCATGTTTACCAATTCATCCGTGTGCACGTAATTGTTGATGTACAGCACGTTCGTCCACCAATTAGTTTGACATCTTTCGGATTCTCTGTATATCAGCTTTCTCCAATACGGACCGTCATTAATGTACGGAAGTATGAAAATATACGTCACTATAAGAGTTCCGTATACAGGGAATATCCTGAAAACACGGAAAACAATAATACTCGAATAAAAACACAATGCGTTTTCGTGCAATAAATCACTACTACTACTACTACTACTACTACTACTTTTTTTTTTTTTTTTTTTTTTTTTTTTTTTTATCTTGGTATCGTCGAACCGGGGGAGTACTGCCTCTGCTCTGCATTCCCGCCGGTCCGCCATCGTTTATTTATTTAAAATAATTACACTTACAAATTTAATATTAACATCATACGCTTGTCGCATGTTACAAAGCTGCGGTTTACAATTGCGGTATATACAGTACAAGTTTTATTAGCTACTACTACTACTACTACTACTACTACTACTACTACTACTACTATTACTACTACTACTACTAGTAGTGCTGCTTGTACCTCAGCCATCTGTAAATCATGATGGGCATGAAGTTTAACGTTTTCCTTTCGATCAATTGTTTCGTGATAATGTAAAACGTTAAGAATCCACTGATCACGAAAAATGTTTCCAAAAATATGGAACACTTGAAGTAGCCGAACCAGAAGTTGTGGATCACCTGGACGGAGAAAACGATCATCATGTTACAAACGTTCTGCGTATTGCAACATTATAGTTTTGGAATAATTTTCGATGTTACCCTTACCCAGTGAGCGAAATCGGGATTCATTTGCGGATTGCCGAACTCCAAAAACCACCTGTGACCTACGATTACTTGTAGAATGGCGCATACCTTGAGCCCGTTGATTATCGAGAATTCTTCACTCTCCGAAGGTTTCAATAGTCGTTCAATGTTCGATATGAGTGAAAACGGTTTCATAATTTTTTCTAAGATGGAAACAAAACGTGGTTAGCCGACAGACGGATGACAACAATAATCGATTGCGTGGAGTACGAACGTCAATCGATTATTATTGTTGCAGCGATTTGAACTTACTCATCGGTCCGTGTTCCGATTTCGGTCGGTATTGCAAGTAAATCAAGTCATACAGTGTACCCGCAAACACGAGCATGGTAACTGCCACGTACAAAGCACTATAAACACAAGACGTGACCGTTGTATTATCAATTCGTACGGAAACGCAACATTAGCAACTAGTTACCAGACGATATAAAATCCTGCCGTATATTTGTAGAGATTTTTATTGGAAGTATGCAACATTGGATCTATGGTCACATTGGCTTCGAGCCCGTGACGGTTCAACTCGGGTATGAGTACGTTGCTTACGATCTTTTGCACGTCTTCAGACTCGCAAGTGTCGGGTAAACATACGGCCCATTGAAACTTGTGCCTTTGAATATAGTCTTCCTGTACGTTGTGCTTAACACGTAAAAACAGTGTAAAAGTTTTTTTTTTTTTAATCCATATTCAATAAGGGTTGCGTACAGCTATTAATAAATAAAAAAAGTGTAATGTATGGTCACAATAATTAATGTGGTATGAAATATTACGTTCAATGAAAGCGTACGTATAAATGTCACAAATAATAGGAATTCAAGAATATACCTCTTCGGTGAAATTTGTAATAACAAACGTAGAAATGTAAGATAAATCAAATTTTATATCACCCTTAAACTATAGGAAATGATTAATGGTACATTTGAATAAATATGGTAATTAATAAATTTAATTATTTTTAAGGATAAATGGTTTTTTATTTGTAATATTTATTCATTATCCTATTACAGTTGATGGCAAATTTATTTTTATTTTTTACGTTGTATTAATTATTTAAAATGTTTTACTTTAATTCCTTCCCAGGCTGACGCATCTTCATCAAGTGGATCGTAATCTTTTGAGTGATTGTTATCGTAATATCCTGGGTATAGGTGAACGAACGGTCGAAAATCTAAATCAACCAAGCTGTAACCACCACTTATATCGAGATTTTTTGATTTAGTATTGATACATTGTTCGAAGTTCCCAAAACTGTATATATTTCCGTCTAGAATTCCTTCAGGTCCTTTTGATGTAGCATCTAACACTAGACATATAAAATAAACCATATATCATTACTTATCGAGCGAAATTAAAACATAAACATTTACATAAAAATATATAGTGTTATTTATTTATTGCATTAATATATAATATATGTATAATATTATATATTTGACAATGATTAAGTCCTAATCGTATGGATGCGTAAAATACTTTAATGATCCCAACCGGAACAATATGGAATTAATATATATCGTTTTTTATGAGTTGTTGAGAACGAATCGATTAATGTTCGAGTTAAAAAGTATTAATTCTATGTAGTTATTAGTTAAATGGACATTGTTTTAATAGTAAAATTTATCATAGGAATATTTCCTTATTCAAAGATGCGTGTCATTAGAATTATTTTCGTAAAAAACGAATACCATCTTATTTCTGGTATTTTTTAGATTCATTCCTAATTTCAATTTCTCTAAAATTTTAACTTTACATAACTTTACATACCTAAGCGTCGTTTGAATTTAGTTATTTATTACTTTTCATACAAATAATTATGTATTTTTTTTTTTATATTTTATGTTTATTTTTTTGCTTTTTATGTTAGATTATAAAGTTATAATAATTTAAATTTATAACGTCTATACAGTGTCAATTGATCATAATTAAATACTCATATGTTAAATCGTTCATCAACTTCATATATTACAATTTTATTTGTATATGCAAAATAGTTTAATAGAATACAACGTGTATGTCGTTTTAATAACTATCCGACGGTTCTTTGAACAATTGCTTTGGTAATTATTTGTATCTATATATATAGTCTGATATGGATGATGCAGAAATATAATCATTTTTCTACAAGGAATACTGCATTTGTCATTTCGTAGGATAGTTCAAAACAGGTTAAATGACAGTCGTCGTTTGGTCATAATCAACGTGTTTGAAGAACTACCATTTTGGAAATTAATGTGTCATAGCAAGGTTAACAACATTTTGCAATTTTTATGGTACATCAATTTTTAATGATTATTATAACTAAGAATACATTTTATGAAAACATTTGAGACAGTTGTACGAAAGTATAGGTAAGTATATTATGTATATTACGTATAAGTTTCATTTAGCTTATACGTATTTCAATTAATTGAAACCAAGTTCGTCACTATATTAATTTACCTACCTGTCTCAAGCAGTGGCAGAATTAGGAGAAGGAAGACATGGATTCATCCCCGGGCGTAAAATTTTAGAGAGTGCAATTTTTTAGAATATAATCTAATATTGACGATTAGTTTGATATATTTTTACCTTTGTTACCGGTGGTGTATTTAAAATTCAATAAGTATGATGGTATGCTAATAATTAGAAAAAAAAATTAGGGAAGGGTATTTTATTCTTGGCTTATGATTGGGCGTAATTTAAACTTTTTCCCGTGTATAAAATTTTTTTGTTTTGCCTTTGGTCTTAAGTGGATGTGGTGGATATGAGATGGAATGAAGAGGCTACGTGAGGTAGGTATAAATTATCTTATTTTTACCATATATATTTTAAACCTCCCTGACTATGCTACTGTTGAAGTGTAACATAAACTTCCTAAACAAATTTCTTATCTATTTAATTTAAACAAAAAAAAAAAAAAAGCTATCCTTAATCGTTAAATGTGACACAATTTACACCTATAATCTACTATTGGTTGCAATATTATATAACTACGTGTTTATGATATATTAATGATATAGGTACAATTGTGTTATTTATCACCCTGCATCATAAATTGTTTATATCAAAATTATATAGGGTTGAAAAATAACGATTACTAATAGAACGATCTTATACATGCGTTAAGTGTATGGAATTTCGTTTATCCTGCAAACAGTCTATATGAGTATTTTATAAATAGTTTTTATGCAATATGCATATTCTTCTCTTTAAGGTGGTTTCCAGTTTTTCCTTGTATTATTATTTGCCAATTTCTCATGCTAGATTTCAATAAATTAAAATACTTAATGTGATTTCAGCATACATGCTAAACAAAATATCGTTTTAAATTATTTAATTCAATTTCTTTGTTGACTCGAAAACCAAATTGTTTACATACTGTATCACCATGTATTTAATTACGTAAGTAAGTGTTTGCATAGTATTTTGATAAATAATTGAGAAATACCCATACTTATTGATTATTTGTTATGCACACATATAAACAATCTAAACAATATTATATTTATAAATATAAGAAAATTAATTTGTTTAAAAATGATTAGTATTATTATGTATAGTTGCATTCTAATTCAACTAATTCAATAGAGAAAACTTGTACTTCAAAAACCAATCTCACTTATAGTTATAAATATATAAATTACGTCGTTTATAATTGATTAATTATATATTTTTCCTTTTTTATAAATTTATGCCGATTATTCAAATTAAAACCATAATTTTCAAATTATGAAAACCAAACATGTTTCGTATGGCTAAAAAAGATACCTAATATGGAAATACATAGACAATATATAATGTATTTTATTTATGTACTACGCCATGTACATTATAGTAAGGATATATTAATATAAAACATACTAATTTACAAAAAAACAACTTGGATAAAAATGTTAAATATTTTATTATTACACAATCCTATGTGCGATTTTATTTTTGAATTTATTGACTAATTAAATATTTTAATTTTATTTATTCATATTTATTATATTTTAATCATAAAAAAATATTTAAATTATTTATCCATGTTGTATTTTCATTTCTGAAAACGTTAATTTTCAATATAAATATGATTTGCACAAAAAAAGGAAAACGAATCTCTAAGTCAAAGTTAAAGTAAAAATATAAATTATGTTTTTATGGATATTCATGTTTCCCAGAGGAAAATATGATTTTATTCTATATCGGCTTTTATAGATATTTTAAATCTAGATTTAAAATCTAAGGTCTAAAATATAATACTGTACAGATGAATTTAAAAGCGTAAGATATATTATTTCGTATGAGGATAATTATGATATTAATCCCTACTGTAAAATCGGTTGAATATGAATGTGTTTTTTAATTGAGAAATTATTATTATAATACTCGGAGAATTTGCATTGTTTATTTGATGAATTGTATAAGATAATTTAATTTAGATAAAGTGACAATCGTTTTAATTGGCACTTATAATTAGCATTTTCAAAATTTAATTTGAATGCGAATAGTTTTAAAATTGTTGATCAATCGCAAGATAAAATCCACTCATGAAATAATTGTTTTGGTTTTGTATTGCTCCATTAAAAAAGACCAAAAATTATTAATATTATAGACAAATTAGTCAAAAATACTTTAAAATCATTGTATGACACAGCTATCACCACTTTGGACTTTGTACTTTGAAAATTGCAATATCTAACTATTACTGGTACAATAAAAAAATGTAGTGGTATTCAAACAATAAATCAAAATGAATGGAAAAATGTGATTAGAAAATCAAATTAAATATCGCTGTTAAATCTTAAACGTGACATTTAACTATCCGATCATAATTATATTAAAATACATTTATATATCATAATAATCATATTAATATCATATTATTTATCATTATTATTTATTATTATTATTATTTATTTATTTATTTCATATTAATATCATATTAATAATATTTAGTTTAAAAGAACGCCTTTACAGTTTTGTAGTATTTTTAATTAGTATACTGGGTTCACGTATACTTCGATTATCACGTTGTAAATATAATAGTATACATAATATTACTTATATGTTGGGAATGTGATGAATAGAAAAATAAATTCACACAATTTCTAACTATTTTAAATATCTAATGTAATAAATAAAGCGCAATTGCTAAATAAATAGGTTTAAATATATGCACGTACTTTTAACTGCCCATAAAGTAGATTTTTGCTTGTGTGAGTTATATAATTTCATATCGTTTGAGCATTTTGAATTGGTTTGTGACGACGACCAGGGAGTTCCGTACAAAATGTTTGCGATTGTTTGACCGAGCAACATAGGCGATCCAGTATACTCTACGGTAGTGACGTTGTCTGCGGGTGGTTTTAGGTTTTTGGGTGATGGAATTTTCTGTACCCATTGGGTCACCGTTGTTTGGGTAGTGCTAGAAAATATTTCAGGCTGTGCATCTTCTGTAGACACCACACTATCCTGCACGTCGTACGATGCTTTGATCGGTTCGTTGTGGAAGCTTGTGGTTCCATTCTGTTTTGAGGAAGAATCATCTGGAATAATAGTTTCGGTTGTTGATTCGCTGTTCACGTCTAATGGTACGTCGGGCTGGGGTATTTTTTCAGAAACAGAAACTCCACTTAAATCTACAGAAATATTTGATTCAGGTAATTTTCCCGTAGTCAAAGCTCCATCCAGATTTAACGAGGCATCAAGCTCGGACAGTTTTCCACCGATAGAAGATTCATTTAAGTCTACAGAAATATTTGGTCGTGGTAAATTTTCTATAATCGAAGCTCTATTTAGGTCCAATGATCCCTCAAGCTGAGGCAGTTTTCTAACGATAGGAGCCCCATTTATATCTACAGAAATATTTTGTTCAAGTAACTTTCCCGTAATCAAAGATTCATTAATGTCCAATGATCCCCCGGGCTGAAGCAGTTTTCCAACGATGGAAGCTCCACTTACATCTACAGCAATATTTGGTTCAGGTAATTTTCCCGTAATCGAAGCTCCATTCAGATTTAACGAGGCATCAAGCTGAGGCAGTTTTCCATCGATAGAAGTTCCATTTATATCTACAGAACTATTTTGTTCAGGTAACTCTCCCGTAATCAAAGATCCATTAATGTCCAATGATCCCCCGGGCTGAGGTAGTTTTCCAACGATAGAAGCGCCACTTACATCTATAGCAATATTTGGTTCAGGTAATTTTCCTGTAATCGAAGCATCATTCAGGTTTAACGAAGTCTCGAGTTGAGGCAGTTTTCCTACAACAGAAACTCCATTCAGATTCAACGAGGCATCAAGCTGAGGCAGTTTTTCATCGATAGAAGCTCCATTTATATCTACAGAAATATTTGGTTCAGGTAATTTTCCCGTAATCGAAGCATCATTCAGGTTTAACGAAGTCTCGGGTTGAGGCAGTTTTCCTACAACAGAAGATCCATTCAAATTCAACGAATCATCAAACTGAGGCAGTTTTCCATCAATAGAAGCTTCATTTAAGCCTAACGAGATGTCCGGTCGTGGTGATTTCGTGGAAGCCCCATCGAGGTTCAACGAAGCCACGGGCACCGGGAATCCAGCCCGAACAATGGGATCGCCACCATCGGTGTTCCGCCGGGACGAGAAAAGCGGAAGCCCTTGCGCAACGATACTGCCCGCGAGACACGCGACGTGCAATGCAATGAACGCGCTAACCAGTGACGACGAGATACGGAAATGCATTGTTGACCTATCCGGGCGCTCGTTCGACTCGTTCGATTCGCGAAGAAGCACCGCGCGTACAACAATGATCGTCGTC
>NW_020272149.1:1113033-1337342 GCF_003268045.1 Sipha flava
TTTTTGATTTAGTATTGATACATTGTTCGAAGTTCCCAAAACTGTATATATTTCCGTCTAGAATTCCTTCAGGTCCTTTTGATGTAGCATCTAACATTTTAACTGCCCATAAAGTAGATTTTTGCTTGTGTGAGTTATATAATTTCATATCGTTTGAGCATTTTGAATTGGTTTGTGACGACGACCAGGGAGTTCCGTACAAAATGTTTGCGATTGTTTGACCGAGCAACATAGGCGATCCAGTATACTCTACGGTAGTGACGTTGTCTGCGGGTGGTTTTAGGTTTTTGGGTGATGGAATTTTCTGTACCCATTGGGTCACCGTTGTTTGGGTAGTGCTAGAAAATATTTCAGGCTGTGCATCTTCTGTAGACACCACACTATCCTGCACGTCGTACGATGCTTTGATCGGTTCGTTGTGGAAGCTTGTGGTTCCATTCTGTTTTGAGGAAGAATCATCTGGAATAATAGTTTCGGTTGTTGATTCGCTGTTCACGTCTAATGGTACGTCGGGCTGGGGTATTTTTTCAGAAACAGAAACTCCACTTAAATCTACAGAAATATTTGATTCAGGTAATTTTCCCGTAGTCAAAGCTCCATCCAGATTTAACGAGGCATCAAGCTCGGACAGTTTTCCACCGATAGAAGATTCATTTAAGTCTACAGAAATATTTGGTCGTGGTAAATTTTCTATAATCGAAGCTCTATTTAGGTCCAATGATCCCTCAAGCTGAGGCAGTTTTCTAACGATAGGAGCCCCATTTATATCTACAGAAATATTTTGTTCAAGTAACTTTCCCGTAATCAAAGATTCATTAATGTCCAATGATCCCCCGGGCTGAAGCAGTTTTCCAACGATGGAAGCTCCACTTACATCTACAGCAATATTTGGTTCAGGTAATTTTCCCGTAATCGAAGCTCCATTCAGATTTAACGAGGCATCAAGCTGAGGCAGTTTTCCATCGATAGAAGCTCCATTTATATCTACAGAAATATTTGGTTCAGGTAATTTTCCCGTAATCGAAGCATCATTCAGGTTTAACGAAGTCTCGGGTTGAGGCAGTTTTCCTACAACAGAAGATCCATTCAAATTCAACGAATCATCAAACTGAGGCAGTTTTCCATCAATAGAAGCTTCATTTAAGCCTAACGAGATGTCCGGTCGTGGTGATTTCGTGGAAGCCCCATCGAGGTTCAACGAAGCCACGGGCACCGGGAATCCAGCCCGAACAATGGGATCGCCACCATCGGTGTTCCGCCGGGACGAGAAAAGCGGAAGCCCTTGCGCAACGATACTGCCCGCGAGACACGCGACGTGCAATGCAATGAACGCGCTAACCAGTGACGACGAGATACGGAAATGCATTGTTGACCTATCCGGGCGCTCGTTCGACTCGTTCGATTCGCGAAGAAGCACCGCGCGTACAACAATGATCGTCGTCCCGTGCAAGTCAACGGATATATACGCACATTGGGTTGAGCGGTTGCAGTAGGGGTTACACCACAATCGGCACGACTGGTTTACGTGTAGTGCACGTCGTCGTGTACCGATCATAGCAAACCGGACGAGGTGAGACGAGTTTCATTTGTGCACGCGACTGGGATCCGTTACCGCTACCTCCCACACGGTCTCGAACAGGAAAAGTTTTCAAGTTCACTTTCGGCGTCCGATTACTGGCTTGATGTGCCCCACCGCCGTGGGCAAGTTAACGAATTTCCATAGTACGACGACTATCATGTGATTGTGTCGGAGTGTACGCTTTTGTTTTCAATCGCAGAAGTTACAACAATATTGTGCAAGAGCGATGCTAGAAATCAGGAGGGGGGAGGGCAATCATCAAAATATGTTTACTACCATTTATTAAATATATTTTTAAAGGTTTATACATGAAAAATTTTATCTTATTTTATGATCCTTAATTATGATTACGAGGGAAGTACAAAAAATGAAAAAAAAATCTCGATACTTAAAAATATTTGTGAAATTGAATTGTTAAAAAAAATTAAATTAAAATTAGTGTTTGATGAAAAACTGCGTCATCGGGTAGGAAATTATTATTTGAATACTTAGAATATAATTTTAAAAAAGTATAATGAAAAATAAAAATTTCAAAAGTTATAAGTAGTATTGTTATAAGTATTGGGTCATATATTGGTCAATTTAAAATTTCGTTAAAAATGAATATATTTATTAGCTATCGACAGGGGAGCAACTGTCCCTTCTCGACCCTCTTAGATATGCCCTTGAATGTAATGCATTGTCTTCCGGTATCGTATATTAAGTGAGTAGGAGTCACATGGTGTAGGAACATTTAACTCGTCCTACTATATCGATTATTTAGACGATTTAGGAAGTTGTTGATTGAACGTGATATGCTTTGTTTAATAATCGTTCGTACGATTTAAAACGAGCCGTCAAAATGTAATCTTGAAGAATACTTAGCTCAAAGTGAAGGTCATTTATACAAGTTTATTAGATCCTTGAGATGTGTAAATGGAAAAATATTTAAAAGTAAACATTTAAAAAAGTTTTAAATTTTAACTTTAATTGAGAATGTTCAATGCTATTCTTATTGCAATAACTTTAATTAAAAATAATTAATCGTATATTCTATACAAAATATTGTAATATAGGTATTAAGATATAGATTATATTTAAGTTAATCTTTATCACGAATAATGAAACCATTTTATTCGTATAAAATAAATAAAGGTTGTAATTTTAAATTCAAATATCTGATAACTTACAATAATACTAATTAAATATGTTTAAAAAAGCTCATTTAAAATAAAATAAAAAATAATAATAAAATAATCATTGATTTTATTTATATAAATTTTATATATTTATTAATAAGCTAAGAACAAACATAACAGTAATATGACATAGACGAAAAATAATATTTGTAATCTTAATATTTTTAATCAAAATATCTTGTGATTTTAATGGTGATAATATACTAATAATAGGTGTATCGAGTTACGTTTAAAATTTTATAAATTAGATATTTAGGAAAAATGAACTGACGATAAACATTTTTGTTTATTATTTCAGCATCAACGACAAGTTTATTAGCTTACATCTGCCTTACAATTTAGGTTTACATTATTTACATTACATAATAAAATAAAATTTACATTGGGTCCTGTTACATTAATTTAAACGTTTAAATTTTTTTAAATCAGATTCACCAATTGCTGTTTTGGTATATATATTACTATACGTTATACCATTTAATAATAATTCTTTTAAACGAAATTTAAATCACAGTTTATTAGTTTACTGTTAAACACAATATTATTTAAAGATTAAGTTTTAAGTTTAATAATGTAAAATCATTATATACATATATACTACATCTATTCTTTGTCAATACTGGGATAATCACTCATTGAATTACTGATTAAAAAACTGATTTACTTTAAAACATCCATATGAATCTGTTTAATAATTGAAAAGATAATGAAAAAAAAAATGCTTTGTGATTTGGTTTTTAGCCTTAGTCACTTAAATTACTGATAAGCCTGATTTACGAAGCTCTGACGTGTATTATAAAGGGATCATTTATTATTTTAAATTTAATCATGTTCTATTGACATGGTATACGGTTTTTATTATTAAGCCTACAGTTAAATCTTGGTTTTTTTTCGGGAAATACATTGTGTATACATTCTGAACACATAATTTAAGTCAACGCACTTATTTCCTTCAATGTATAATTGTACATAGGGTTGTAAATTTGAAATATTTGACATGAAATATTGAAAAATATTTTTTTTTACGTTTGAGATAGTGACTGTTAAATGTCATTTAATTAATTGATATTGTACGATATCGTTTCGGTATAGTCTTGGGCTTTTCCATTTAACGTGGTATAGTCTATCAGCTGCCTGTAAATAGGTAACGACGGGGGACTGTAAAAATTCCAAAAATAATTTTGCTGACAGTATTTCAGCCGAAAATATTCCAGCCGGCAGTATTTTAACTGACAAATATTTAGACCGAATAATATTTTACCCGAAAATATTTTACCAGAAATTATTTCAGCCGAATAATATCTTGGACGGTAGTATTTGATCCCAAAAAAATTTAACTGACAATATTTCATTCGACAAATATTATGGCCGAACCGTATTTTAGCCGACGAATATTTTGGACGAAAATAACTTTGATGACTAACAATCATGTCAAAATAGTAATTTCCAGAAAAAAATATGTTATATATTACAAAATCTATAATTTATCAAAATGATACAAAATGTTGTATATTTACACATTTATTATCAAGTATTTAGAAGAATGTTGGTCAATTAGATCACTAATTTTGAGATCAACTAGATCCTTAGGGGGGAAATAAAATCGTTTAACTAAGAGAACCGCGATTATTACAATGTAGATCTATATCTAAATCTATTGATGGCCCAAAGGGATTTAGATGACAGGAGAACAGTTTATCCCACGGGTGATATTATAGATAACCATGGGATCTAGTAGACCCGGGATCTAAGTGATTCATGACCGATAAAATAATTGTCTAAGATACTGTCGGCTATAATATTGTCGGTTAAAATACTGTTGGTTATAATATTGTAGTACAAATTATTTGTCGGGTAAAATACTGCCGGTTGAAATATTTGTCGGCTAAAATATTGTTCTGATAAAATACATGTCCAACAAAAAATGTTTCGGCTAAAATATTTTTTGTCTGATATGCGGTTCGGACACAATATTTTCGGATATTCTATGCGCTCCCGGTAACGACTACAGTTATGTTTAATATTAATATATATGTAGCAACGAAAAAACCGACGCATTACTATTGATAGCAGCTATTTTTATTTTAATATTCGTCTAATAAGTAATAGTTCTAGTCGCCTGTGATTTATTTACATGTTACTAGTCAAGTTTTCTGAAGTGTTTTCAGCTATATAAATTTTAACTTCCATATTTTCTTGAGTATATTAATGAGAACATTATACTTGACTAATTTATGATTTGTTTAACTACGCAAAGGAGCTTATTTTTATTTTATTATATTGTTATCTTTAAATAATATATTTATATTATATGAATTCAGTCATTTTAATTTTAACTTCCATACTTTCAATAGTATACTATTTAAAAATGTATATTTACCTAATGGCTAATTATTATGATTTTATATTTTATACTGTTAAGTTATTTGTTTACCTATGCATAGGAGATAATTTTTATTTTTTTATTAAATTAGATTTATTTAATTAATGCTGGTATAATATTGTGTATTTCACAATATTCACAATATATTTTATAAATATGTGCTTAACTTTTAAACTCACTAGGTACCGATATACTTTTATGATGAGAAACTTCTGAAATAATATGATAGCTGATGAGTAATGGGACTACCGGCAACTTATTTATAAATTCATCAATATTTTGTAAAATTTCTTCAGGTATTACAATGACTATTGGTCTTTTACTTACTCTACTTAACTAATATTGTGTTAATTGTTAATTCATATAAATAAGTTTTTATTTCTATTTAGTACAATCAATAATACAAAAAGTATTCCATAAAACATAAAACATAAAGCATTATATTTTTACTGAAATGAAACATTTTTACTTTTTACTCAAATTATATATTTCATGAAAATAAATTTCAAGAAATTTTTCAACTCTAATTGTACATAACCTATTAATTAATACAATGTTTATGTGAAAATAATATTTCTTATTAGTTTTTTGCTTACATAGAACAACAAAAGTCACCATATTTTAAAATGAATCAACATTTTTAAGCCAAATCATTCACATGATTTTTGATAAATCATCGATCGTTAGACGGTATTGCATTTGTTCGTCAAATTTTTTAAATACACTTACCTGGACTACTCTTTGTAATAGAAAATTACCAAATAAATGTTTATATTATATGAACATCAAACTTATTGATTTAATGTATAATTGTAATTAAGATTATTTTTTCAAAAAAAAAAAAAAAAAAAGATAAAAAATTATAAGTAGAAAATACCAAAAATAAATAAACGATATATTTATGTATTCAATGTTAATACAGAAGATTATTCTTATAATAATACATTTTTTTTTATAGTTTTACTTGTATATTTAGAAAATATGAATTTGTATTTTTAATAATATTGATACATTAATAAAAAAATAAAAATTAATGGCTGACAATAATGATTATTTAGATGAATTCTTAAAAAAAAGTTATGAAATAAAATAAAAGATAATCTATGGTATTTAACAAAATACTCTCAGCAAATTCCGTTTTGACATTTTAAGTATACTAAAATAGAATCAATGTAAAAAATAATGCAAAAATGCAAAAAATGTTTTTGTTTCATTTTCTTGCAATTTTTAATTCTAAATGATTTTAAAAGACCATTACCTTATTTGCTTCAAAATTTCTTTTCTTTGTATATGAGTATACAACTTTATGATACTATTTACTTTTTTAAACTCTCGTCAGAAAATTCAATGGCTTTAAATTCAAATTTAAAGACAACATTTTGTGTTCTTCGAATTGCAATGATATACAGTTGGAATTATATTTATTTAGCTATTGAAGTCATCTGGTTTAATAATTAATAAGTATTTAATAAGTACTTACATTTCTTAGGAATTATAATTCGAATATTTTGAAGTACCATCTTTGGATGCTGTTTTTATTATAACTCCATGTTATTCTCATTATAGAATAATAAAAATGAAGATTTAATTTAATATTCTCCCAACACAATATTTATTTGCGTGAATATTTGCTCAGTATAAACTAAACATAGTGTTGCCGTCGAAATAGAGATAATTATAATATGATATAGCATCGGTCGCGAAACAACAGATCGACCCCCATAAATACTCGCGCACATCAGCCGTTATTTTTGTTTTAATTATATTTTGTGTTTTGTGAATTATATAATATGATAATCAGTTATCGGTGTCGCTGGCTTGCCGATGCGCGTAGTTTTTAACACGGCTGTCGCAATTCTTGTCGCTTTCCGTACGTCGTCGTGAAATAGCTCGTAGCGTCGTTAAAAACAACATTTTTTTTTTTTTTATGCGTGCGCGAATCGCCGTTTTTTTTATTATACTATTATAAAAATTGTTATATGCACAAATTGTATTAATTAATATTATTGTAAATGTGTTAATAATTTTCTGCAATTGTGAGCCATAAGGGCAAATAGTAATATTTTTGTTTAAGTGTGAGCTAATCGCTAATATAAATATTATTTTAATCATATTATTGTTTTATCATTATTTATTTATTTGCTATTTATTTATTACTGGGCCAAGAGAGTCGTGAACTTTTATATACGTTTTAGGGATAGGTAATTGTGGCTAGCCAGTTTTGCGCTCCATCAAATAATGAGTTTTTATTTATTTATTTATATTTATTGTTTTTTTTGTACTTGTGTGATTTATTCGAACGATTATTGAGCTATTTATTTAAATTTTTGTTAAACACGGCTCTAATAGCGATAGTGTGTTAGTGTGAGAAGCGTTATTAATTACCAAATTTTTGTGTGACTATTAGCTTTAATTTTATTAATTTGATGTAATTTAATCGTTTTTGTACATAACATTAGTAATTAAGTATAATACTCACATTTTTTATATACCGATTTATATTATTTATTATTTATTTTTGGGCCAGAAGGGCCAAGGGTTATTATTATTATTCGATTTTAATTATTCTATATTGATATGATTTATTGTTTTTATTATTGATATCTTAATACAGCAACATATCGTTACCATTTTATACTATTTTTATTTATTTTAGTTACCCCTCTTCTAGTTTCAAGTACACACAAAATACACACGTAACACACAATATTACAACATAGCTCACTAGTATTTTCGAGGCGAACCCAACCACTACTAGTTGAACTATCACACCACTACACACCAAAAAAATTAGCTAGTTGGTGGTGTACGACACGCACAAGTCGGTGTCCGGTAGTGCGGCATAATATTTGTAGCACCCGGCCCAAACACACAATTTAATAGGTTTTTAATCAAACAATTATTTTAAAATCAAAGGTCAAAAATTAACGATGAATGATGATCATAGCTCTTACATAATAATTCCAATTTAATTTAGTAATTCGCATGTTTTATGGATTAAGTTTTTTATTTACATAAAATAATTTAATTTATTTGTCTATGTAGAATTTAAATTTCAGTTTTAATAAAGTGCTTCAATAAATTGATAAATTTGAATAACACGTAGTGTATTCTCACAGGCTTATATTCTAAGGTTATGCTTTTTTTTTAATAAAACACTGACAGGAAACACACGAAACATAATCGATCAGTTATTCAATTATTAATATTATTGGCTGATCATCCCAACACATTGTATATTACCAATTGATCGGTATGCTGTGTGAAGTGTGGAAATTCAAGATTCCATAACGACGTGTAACTAATTAGTTACTTTTTGAACTGAGTAATGTCATATTTACGAAAATAATATAAAATATACATCAGTACCTAAAACGTAGTAAAACAACACACTATTATAATATTATTCCGATTTGTAAATAGTATTTTTACATTACATTAAACAGTAATATATTATATAGTTTTTTTACACCTAATAATATTATATCACATCATCATTTAAATGGTTATACAAACATTGATTTCACAAATTCAACAACTTTCATTAAATAAAAGCTCATTCAGTATCCTAAATTTAGTTTTTTTTTTGGTGATAATAATAATTAAATTTAATATTTTATTTAATTAACATCGTTTTGCATTTATATTTCAAGATTTGGATGTATACTGTGCTTGTTATCATTATTATATGGATTTATAATTTGTGATTATGATTATGATTTGTTAAATGTTTCGATGGAGATTATGCATGTGTACAGGATAATGTTGAATGAGTATTTATATTTTTTGTGATTTTGATACTTGAACTACATTTTAATGCGCTGACTTATTAGTTAGATGAGATATTATTTCTTCCGTCTATATTCAATTCATCTTGTTCAGCTGAAAATATTGTTTGAATAATATGTTAATAAAAAATACATGGAAGACATTTGAAATTAATATTGTTATGCAAATATATGTTTTAATTACCTGCTAGAAACATTCTCATTAATTTTTTGATCATTTTTCTGATTGGTTCTTCAATAATAAGATTAATAACCAATGCGTAAGAAAAGGCTGTTAGAATATCGGCATTGATTTTCCAATACTAGAAAATAAAAAAAATATTTGTTAATCCGGGATATGCTTTCTTTCTTCATTTTTAAAAATCAAAATCATTTACTAATTTAAAAAAGTTTTCATATTGGGGTTGACGAATTTGACCAATGCTTTGCAATTGAACAATAAAATGTGACAGGTACAGAACATATGATATTCTTGCTATGACAATGAATATTTTGCATTCCATAAAACTGCTAAAATAACCTAATTAAACAATTTAAAATATATTTTTTTTTGTTTATTTTTTTACTATAAATACATAAGCTCCTTAAATGTATTTCGTAATGAAAATTTATTCATAGTACCTATACTATAATGTGAATAGTATAAAATAAATTATATTACAGTACCTACCTATGCAGATAATTATTTCGGTTCATGAATGAGTTGTTTTCAGTATGCATATTTTTATATTTTCTTCGAATAACGAATATATGATTATAGAATAGAAGCAATAAAAAATGTAAAAGTTATTGAATTCTGTACATTTTAAAATATAAGTATATTCGAAGTATCCATATATTATATAGGTTTATGTATTATTTTTGCGTGGTTTATATACGTAACGAAATCGAGTATAATCAAGCGTTACACTGCCTTAATAAACGAATAATGATGTGTATTGATAGATAAGACGGTTTGGATTTTAGGAACATAAACACTCGGGGAAACATGATAATAAGCAAGTAAATTATGTACAAAGGCTACCACATGAGTTTCGACGGAGCTCGTTCTTGTTGAATTAAATATTTTTCTAGGAATCTCACTGCTGATTCATGCTGCTGAGACATTCCATAATATTCAATTTAATATCAAACAAATGCAGTTACCATATTAGTAGACAATAATAATATTATTAGTTTACATATTATCTATAGTTATATAAAAAGACCAGATTTGATATGGTAATTTTTTTTTTCGATTAAAATAAACTAAATCTGATCAAATATAACATATAGTCGATATAAACCTCATGTATTTTGCCTCTTTAGTCTTATTTATACAACTGTCAACGATTTTGCAATTTTTTGTGCAATGAATAAAATATTTAACTCAATTGAATTAAATGTTTAAAAACGCTATTATGACACACCGATGAGCAGATAATGTATTTCTATACTATAAAACGTAATTTTTTGATGATTTGTCCTATGCATTTGATGCTGCAAATATTATGTCAGTTAAGGCAGCTGTTAATTTGAATATAACGCCTACCTAGTTGAATAGTTTTAAATATGCATCAATAACGGGTGTAGACGTAGAAGATAATTTTTGGTTATACTATTTTTACTATATTTTAATTTTTATGTAATTAATAATAATGATTAATAATTTGGAAATACGAGTATATTCAATTATCAATTTTATTTAAAAAATTAACATTTATCTAATTTTTTTAATACTTCTTTAGAACTATTACCATGTAATTTATTATACTTAATTATATTAATTATAATTATGCGATTTCCGCATAATTTTTGGTGAAACTATAAAATTTTAATAAATTATATTTTTGTGTTTTCAATTCAATTAAATCCGGAATTGAGTTATAAATTATAAGTATATAATAAATAGCTTGTCAAATTCTAACGTTAGTGAAACACTTCATTTGAATATTCAGGATAATACTAATAGGTATAAATTATTAATGTAGAAAAAACGTATTAAATTTGATATCTGCACTGTACCCTATAAGAACGTTTTTTTTTTATCATGTTATTCACACCTCGTTTTCAAAAACTTGAGCTAGTGTTGTTGTATTTATGAATTATTAATTTTGTGAACAAATTTAATGCTTTAAGTTTAGTCAAATACAATTGAACTTTTATTATTCTTCAGTTTATAACATTCTTTATTTCGGAATACAGTGATTTTATAAACGGGACGACATTCAATATTTTTATTTGATATATGTAATGCGTATATTTTATCTTCCTCTCCAGTTGCAGTTTAAATCAATACACTGAGACAGCTAAATTACAAACGAAAAAAGTTTCAAAGCTACGTTTTATAGAATATATTGGTTGGACAATTTATAAATGCCTTTCTTGCGGAGTTTTGTGGGAATATAATAATATATTTTGATATTTTTAAAATTATTAAGATAACTTGTACATAAAATAGGAAATAATGGACTGTATAGGATAAATTACAAGTATTTACATTTTTGCATTATTTTATGATTTCTGAATTTTTCAGGATTATAGAAATAATAAAAAAATAATGATATTTATCGATACCTGTTTGAGTTACTGAGCAAAAATGAATAATTTGAATTGTATTAATATAGTTGAATATTATGCATTTAGCAAAATAAAATGTTTTAAAATAGTATGTGTTAGTTTTATCTTTGGTTGTGTTGTGATCATGAATCTAAACGAGGAAAGTAATATATTTTTAAAAATAAAAAACTCAAGTTATTTTAACTTAAATTTGTAGAGACATAACTTGTAATTCATGTTATTGAAGTTAGGGTTTACATGTTATTAGCTATATGTAAAAAAATAAACGAATTTATATAATACATACATTGGATTAGAATATTCTTTTGATGGAATATTTCTTTTTGAGAATTTGTACAAATACTACAACTGTAAAAACTATCACTTTTTTAAAATTTAAATGTCAGTGATTATATTGTTTTACCTCGAATATTCTTATGAAGTGTTATTATGTTATATGATAATCGATTTGGAATCATCAAGTTATGAAATATTATCGGATTTGATAACTATCGTTTCGAATAGATATCAGATTATTTAATCGTTTTTTTAAGTTTTAATAAATTTGTAGTAGTTTTGATATTTTATTGAATGTTTATTGAATGTACTAAATGCAACACATAATCGTGAACAAAATTCAAGTCTTTGAATCCAAAATCACTCATCACATTCAAATAAAAATAAATCACGTACTGAATACGTTTTAATGTCATATACTTGATTTATTACTTTTGTTAAATCTTTGTAAAAAAGAAAAAACAACGGAATCTTGTGGTTTGTTAAGTTATCTTCAACTCTCTATCATATAATATACTACATATTTAAAGGTTTTAAAATACTATGGTAATATAAATATTTTTTCATCTTGAAGTAATACAAAATAATTTGGACCACATGTAAAATTACTTTCTAAATGATTACATTAACATTTAACTCCACTTTCTAATACAAAAAAAGGATTAAACAAAGCTTCCGAAGCATTAAATTCAACCATTACTATTATAAAAAACTTTTTGAAAAAAATAATTTAATGATTGTAAGCCGATCGGTTAGTGCACACTATACGACAAAGGAAAACTTCCGGGTTTACCGATAACTGATGTAGTTAAATTGAATAAGTGTTCATCTGTAGAATTTGATGGTCGTGAGTTTTAAAAAAGTCTCGCGTATTTAGCATGCACTAAATAGTCTACAAGTTATCTATATTTTGTCTTATAATAATGATTGGTCACCCATTTTCCCGGTAAATAATACTGTGATTGATAACTGAGCGGTATTAAATTTTATAAAAATTACCAAAGTTGGATAGTGAGCCGACAACCAACACGTACGACACGGTCAATGCGTAAACGATTCTCTGGAACGTAAAGTATAGTAAGTGATTCCAAGGGTTGTATTTCAATCTCGGAAGGTATAAGTAGCCGGTCACGAAATAGCATGAGATATGTAGTAAAATGCACAATATTAAACCAATCGTCCTACTTTTCTGGGAAGAAAAAAAGAGAAAGAAATTATATTATTACTATTACTACAAGATCAGAGATAAACAAACGCAGAAATCAATGCAATAAAAATATGTGTGGAAATTAAAAGCTAGTTCTTACCGCTGAGAATTTTAATTTCGATTTTTTCACTTGCATGTAAACGTACGCGGATGCGATGCCAATAAGATACGTTGTAATCCGGTGGTGACTTTTTATGTAAACTCTTTGGAAATGTTCTGTTGTCCTGAGATTTTTTATGTGACTGAAAAACAATTGATTAAATAATTACGTTCCGATATTTGATGATTGGACATTATTTAAAAGGTATGGTTAAAAAAGTTTTATCAATGACTTCTGAAAGCATGGGCAGATAATTACTGTAAGAACAACTACATTAGTATGTTTCACCGCAGATTGTATCAGTAATCATTTGTCATTTACAAAGTAGCAAACTCATAGTTTATGAACATTTCTAATAAGCTTTCGGCTTTAATTTACATAAATTAAAGTCATTATGAGAGCTTTGTAAAAATAAATTGATGACACTATCTGCCTAAAATATTTCATTCTAAAATACTCGTATTATTATGTTTATATTTAAATGGGTTTTTTTAGATTCTAAGAGAAACGAGGACTATATTGGAATCTTATACAATAAAATTTTAGTTGATGTATTGGAGGATAATTTTTATATTTTTCAAAAATTTTTCGATTAACTGAGAAGATGGAAAAAAAATACAAAAAACTTTAATCACAAATGAAATCGACGTTTCTTGCAATTCTCACTTTTCACAGATTAGTATTTTCCCTCAATTTTTTTTTTTTATTTCTATGTACACGATTTGAACCAGAAGGATTATCATTAGAGATTTTTGATAGGAAATGTTAAGATCAATGATTGGTGGTTAATAAAATATTATTTCAAAGCACGATGAGCATTTTGGAATTTGTTTCACAATATTTTTATTGCCCGAATGACTTGCAAATACTCATACCTTCTCTTATATTTCTTCGGTATATTTACTTATTTACAAGTAAACGATAATTGCCGAGGAGTTCCTACTATGCTATAATAATAGTTTTTCTGATTTGATAAATAATCAGAGTATTAGATTGATCAGGAAATATTGTTTACTTTGAACTTCAATGAGGTCATTTTACGATTTTCAAACAGTTTTTGAGCTATTGTTAAAAATTTCATGTTATCTTAGTTTTTTTCGATAATTTTGGTTTAACAAAATTCTTGAAAACATAATACAAAGTTTCTCACAAAAATTGCATATTAATCAATGAAAAATTGGATTTGTTAAAAAAAAATAATTACGAGTGTTTGAATAATACATTTTGTCACATTGATAAATATCACGAAAGTCTGCATTATTTTTTTGATTAATTTATGTTATTACACTTAAAGCTTAAAAATTAGAAACATGATTTTCATTCAATTAAATTTACAGAAAAAAAAAAAAATTTGGAAAGAGATAAAATATTTTTAGAAGTGTTACGAAATAAAATGTTATTAAAATCAAAATGCTATTCACATTTTTGTAACTCACTCGATTGTAAAGTCATACCCAACTTAGTAGTTTTTATGTTATTATATAATTTTTAACATTATATTATTAATGTCTTAATGAAGTTGTCAAGCCCTAATGAAGGGTAAACTTATTCAGATGATCATATAAGACTAACAATTTTCACAATATCTATTTTATTATCATAATATATTAGACAGATAAATATTATACAATACATGGATTCACAACAATTACAAGTGTAATATATCTGACATATAATTTACCTATGGAAATATGGCATGACACCCCATTGTTGATTGTCATAAATATATTTTGCTGGTATGTAAACAGATACAGCAAACATAACACCGAAAATTCCAAAACCAGCTTTCCTCCATCTCCAAAGTATGTAAGTCAAGAATGTTCCAATTATGAAAAAATGCATATCACATGCTAAGTACCATGAGTGAAGCATACACTAAAAAAAAAAAAAATCGATAAAGACGATATAATATTAAAATTAAAAAATTAATAGTATAAATATAGAACATCATAATTAAAAATAATAAATTACAATATATGCATAGACAAATTAATTTACGTATGATAAGCATAATAATATGATACAATATTGTATTGCAAACTTTATCTTACTTTAACATTGTTTTCCAAATCCTTAAATTAAAAAACATATTATTTTAACGACGATACTAGATTTGATAAATATTATAATTTAAAGTATATATATATATATATATATATATATACATTATGATTAAATAAAAAATATATTTTGCTCAGCTAAATTCGTAATATAAAAGTTCTATTATTCAATATAATACTAAAAGACTATAATAAAGTCTTCCTAAAAGCATCATCAAATATAAATAAATATAAAAAGTAAATACCGGGTGTACCGATTACCCTTAAAACCTATTATTATCAGATGGGGAATATGGTTGAATGCTGCACTTGTCTATGCAAAGCATTTTGTAATATTTTAACGTGTAGTTTAAAGTTTTAAAGATTATGGTTTTAGAGTTAAAAAATTGAAAGAATTTATACAAAATAATGCAAGTTGAATGTAGCTTTGTATTCAGAGCTTGTGCGAGTTATTTACGAATATTACAAACGTGCAAAAATCAAATATTTTAGGTTTTGATGTTGTTTTAAATTGTTGACAATTATTCTGGGTACGAAGTATTTTTTGGTGCAGTTATACAACTTAATTGTGTTCGTGCTGTTTATTTTTATTGCTTATAAGTCAAGTGTTAATGATACTATTGTTATTGTTATTATCGTATAGTTTTTCGAAAAAATAATTAGTCCTATTACTATTATAATCATTATAAAATTTATCCAATGCAATATTGTTTTATTACGATGCGTGTATTTTGAATTCATAGACCCAGGAAAAAATTTGAATGGCGCATAATCCCGAGAATTACTCCAGTCAGACAAGATAAACGAGATAGAGTAGGACATGATTACTAAAATTAAAACGTAAATACTCCAATGCAGTACTTAAATACCAAACTTGGAAGTATTCCGAATATAGTATTTTGACACTGTATTCAGAATAATTTTTTTTTAGAGTATTTAATATTGTGTTTTTAATAATTTTTACTAGTATTCTAAATATAGTAATCTCAATACTGTCTTAACCTTCAATCACATTTTTAAACTGTTCTAAAAACAATCGAAAGTGAATCTTTTTTTAGAGCTAAACATTTTTTTTTATCAAAAAGTCTCAAAAAATATCTTAATATATATTTTGAAACATTGACAGTAAAACAAGTGTTTTTAAAATTTAACACACTACACCCTAGCATTGCTGCTATTCGAAGCATATTTAGCATTGATAGGGCTATTTAAAAAAAAAAAAAAGTGATATGATGATTGTTACACATTTTGAAATATATTGATGTTAAAGATTTATAAATTCTTAAATAATTAATTATTAATTTTTAATTTTTTTATGTACTTATTTATATAAAATACAACAGAACTGACCGATTTAGTCTTAATTAACTATGTGATAACTTATTTTTTTATATTTTGTATATCGTATGTATTGTATTGTTTTTTTCGTCAGATATATATTTAGAATAAAAAATGTAATTTTGATAGAAACACAAATTAATGCATATTAATGTTATATGACGGTCAGTTCTTTCGTTTACTACTAGTATAAAAGTACACAAATACTAATAAATGTACGAGCATTAGTATTATATCTGTATAGTACAAGTATATTATTAAAAGTCAATAATAACTTTGAGTATTATTCTTCATAATTATTTAATAAAAAAAATTACCTAATTACAAAATTTAATACTTAAATTAATCACATTATTACAAATATTACAATTTGAATTTATATAATTTTTAATTAATATTTAATAATATTTTATTTATTCATAAATATCGAATTTAAAAAATAAATAATTTTTAAAATTTGAATTATTATTTTAAAATCTCCAAAAAAAAAAAAAAAAAGTATACATATATATTCTAAATATATTAGGAATACTTTTTACGAAATACTACAAATACTTAAGAAATATTTTCATCATATAATATTTGAAATACTTTTAAAAAGTATCTGACGCAAGTGTGTCTTGATACTAATACTGACTGATACTGTCTGATCCAATCGATAAAGTTTTTTAACTAAAAAATCAAAATAATAATAATAATATATTTTTTTTCACTGATTGTTTTTATAAAACCCGTTTAATAACCTTTTTATTTAAAATTAAGCTTAAGGATTTATAGTTGTTTTAATTTGATGCTTTTTAAATTATATTTTCATTTTCATTCTATTTCAATCATTCCATGAAAAAATAATATTTTATGTCTTATGTGTTAAATATTTAATTATTTTAGATATTTAGTATGTACCATAGAGCTTATCGAAAAAAATTAAATTATGTTTTTAGTTTAATATTAATCTGTTTCCATAACGTATACATAGAATACACATATTATAAAATATATAACTATGAAGATCCATTTATGAAATACTGCAAAAATTGCAATACGATATGAATACGAAATGCGGTTTATATGATAGACAGTCAACCGTGTACGTAAAATGTTCACGTTTAGCCATTAACACAAAAAATTGAAGTAAAAATGATACAACAACAATGATAAATCTCTAAATTACAGTAGCGAATTTCGGCGTCACCTCGACTGTCCGTCACGGAACATGATTAATTGAGGTCGTCGCCGTTTATGGTAGTAGCAAGGTCGGTAAAAAGTGGTTCGGAACCAACCATGTGTCACATATGTTAGCAGGATAGTACCGAAAACCACAATCCGTGGCTTATCAGTCACATTTCAATAATTTTCAGCTTATAACACATGGTACGGGCTGAGTCTAGTCATGAGTCGTGATAGTCGGAAGAGCTTTTTTCGCCTACGGGGCTTAGAGAACGAATCCAAACCGTCGTAACCGGTTTTAACGCTAACCGATCGACTAGTCATTACAATTAATTGATAACGTCAATTCAAAACGTAATAGGAACTTACCTATGAAATGAAATATCAGTAACGGACATTGATTAAAATACCGAATTAATATGAATAAAATATGGACGTACAAATATATCGCGATTTACAATACACTGATTGTTCAAGAGTAATATGATATGATTGCATTAAAATTAGAAAAAAAAAAACTTGTTTGCGATTATAACAGTTATGTCATTAACATGGTCTAGTTTTGTAGTTATTCTTTGAAATAATAATATGGATAATGTGATCATAAAAATAAATAATTTGTCCTTGGTGAGAAAAAATCTTTTTGCGATTCACTATTATTATTTCTTAGTATTTATGGTACTTTTCATTTATTATTTTTCATTTAATAAATTAAAGGTTATACCGAATGGTATAATAAAAAAAAAAAAAATAAATAAATAAATAAAAATACGTTCAAAAGACATTTCTTATTTTCTAGAATAAAACTTTTTGGCTAGCAAAATATTAAAATAATATATAGTTATTAAATATATTTCGTTCATGACAACTTCATTTCTCAACAAGTTTTTTCTTTTACAAAACAGTAATGGATCAATCCTTATTATTTCTGAGATATTTATAAAATGTTCACAATTTTTTGGGTTACTTAAAAACTAATATAAATATATACATTAATTTCCAAAATAACGTAGTTTATTTTTTTTATTTAATTGATAATGTAGAAAAATATTTTGTTATGTAAATGTAAAATTATGACATTACGGATATCATTTTATTTAATGGAGATAAAAAAATCTAATAAAAAAGAATTGAAATATGACGTAAAATCCTTTATTAACTCTTAAGGAGTTCAATAATTTTTATGCTTTGTTAATGATTTTATAGACAACTTTTAACGGTTTTTTATTTAAATCGTGGTATATAGTTTTAATAAAAAATGCGATAATGCTTATAGAGTGTGCTAAATTACTTTGTATTTTAAAATTAAATTCAATAGCAGAAACTAGATAATGTTTTTAATGATACTCTAGAGATCAGATAAAATGGCTTACAATAACCAAAATTCATTTTAGCAAGATTTAACATAAATAAAAATAAATATTTAATTTTATTTAATAATTTCATGGGAATTAAATGTTGGTCTTTCTTGAGAAATTGTTACAGGCCAACTTAATAAGTCAGTGAATATCGATCATCTCAAATTTATTTTTAACATACATCTTACAGATTTAGGTTCTTATTATAATATCTAGCGGAATGTAGGGGCTTCAATGTTAATTTTAATGTAGTTTTTGTTTTTTAAATATTTTATACTTTAATTATTGGTAAAAAATTGGCGACATTTTTAGAATCTAAATCTGCAAACGTTTTATTCATTTTGTCAGCAAGTTCATTCTTGTTAGTATTGGTATAGGTCTTTAAGAATATGAATTATTAGTATAACAATATAAATTATTATAACAGTTCAGGGATCAATTTGTGCATGAAAATGGAATCAAATAAATTACCATTTCCTGTGAATTCACGTAATTGTTTAAAAACAATAGGTTGGTCCACCAGTTTTTTCGACAGAACTCAGCTTCAGGATAAATAATGAGTTTCCATAATGGACCATCACCCGTATATGGCAAAATAAATGCAAATATTAAAATGATTGTCGTGTACGTCGGAAGAATCCTAAAATACAATTAAAAACATACACTGAATTATTTTTCCATTAAATATATTAATTATATTATTATTATTACTATTATTCGGTTACGATTTTTAAAATAAAACTTCCGTTATTCACATAATTAATAAACACCACAGTAAAATTAAAAAAAAACACTGAATACGCCTTAACTGAGGTAATGTAATTCTTAATACTTTATTTATTTTAAAGAATACATTTTGATGAGTTACGATTTTAGTTTATTGTTAATTTTGAATTGTTTATTTTAAAGATAAATCATAAGTTAAAAATATGTGTATATATATTTATAATATTTTAATTGATAGAGTTTAATGATGATGGATGGCAAAGTAATTTGATCAAAATACAAACTATTTAACAGTATACGAGTACAAGAAAGGTAATTTTAATTTTAGTTTAAAGGTGTTATTTTGATGGATGACGGATGTAATACTCTAACATTTTAAATCTGAGTAAAGGATTAAGTATGAGAATTTCTATGTTCATGGTAAGAGACAATCACTGATAAATGAACTAAATCAAAATGCATGAATTCAAAAACATTAATTATGGGTATTAAATATCTATACTATAATACACATCGAAATCTAAATCTAGTTTATGTACTAGAATATTGGGTACTATTTTTTTATTCTAAATATAAATATAACTGAATGAAGAATTTTTAATTTGCGTAAAATTTAAAACATTGATACTAATTTCATAGATTTTATGTTCTCAACAACTTTTAGAAATAATTTAAATAATCAATTTTTCTAATTCTATTTCGCAATTTTAATTTCGTTAAATGAATCTTGCAGGTATGAAGTTTAAAAATTAAATAGTTTAATGAAATAAAAATAGTAAATTATTTAGTGTGTTTCAGATATAATTTAAAATAAATTATAATCTTTACGTTTTATAATGAAATTTTTTTTTTTTTTATTTACAAAGCTTTTAGGCTCTTAGCTGCTTCAACTAAATTTTTCCAGCCTTCCCCACCTTCTGAATTTTACAAATTCTTGGATTCATCAATCGCTTTAATATTCTTCGCTACCCTGTCTATCCACGGCTGCCGCGTCTTTCACGTGGCCATATTCCGGGTAAGGTTTTTAATACCACGTTTTTAATATTTTTTTCATCTACTCGCCACATGTGGCCAGCCTATTCGAGCCTTTTGACAAATGACATATATTTTATGCTTGGTTTATTATATAATTTTTTTAATTCTGTATTTTTTCTTCTTTCGTACTGCAAAGTGCTTGAGTTTGTTTCTTAGTATCTTTCTTTCAAAATATAAATACTGATTTTTGTCACTCTTAGTTATTGACCAAGTTTCGCAAGCATAAATGATATTATTCTTCTATAGAAAGTGTACAGTGTTTCTTTCGTTTTCCAGGGTAACATTTTAGATCTAAGTGTCTTATTCATTGTAAAATATGCACGGTTGTCTGTGGTTATCTCTGCCTCACTTCACTGTACATATTATGTCTATGATTGATATTCACTCCTAAATACTTGACATCTTCTACTTGTTCAAACATAAAATTATCAACTTTAATACGAGATACGTCTTCCAGAAATCTTGACAAAATATTGTATATTGTTATGGCATCATTAACGATTAATCCAATTTAATTTCTGGCTTTGATTAGTTTTTCCATTGTGTGTATAACCTCTGATTGAGTATTGTATGATGATTAATATGATGATGTCATCTGCATACGCGAGAATGGTCATATTTCTATTGAGTTCCACGCAGCGCCTTTTCTCTACATTTATATTGAACAGTGGAAAATATATGACTATATTGTTGTTCAATATTTTTTAAATTTTAATTAAATTATTTATAAATACAATTTAATACATTTTACGTCAGAAATAAAATAATCGTATATTTTACATTGTTTATTTATTTTTTATGAAAATAATAAAAAAAAATTAGAAATTAGAAAATATGAACTAAACTGTACATGTATCTGCGTCTGTATATATATGCGCAAATATTTCTTTAAAAAAATTTAATTAACTAATTTAGTAAACGATTTATAGTTGAATTTTGTTTTGTATCCAATTGAACACTTATACTTCATAGGTATACTTTTTATCACATAAACGCATAATACAATTGATCTTATTAACGAAGATCTTTCCCCAAATATGTGTAGGCTTCATCGAATAAATTTATTGTTATCTATGTGTTGAGGCCGATAGCGTAAAATAATATTACGCGCACACCGGTCACCTGTTTGTAAATGCGTGAACTAAATGTGATTTCACTACCGACCGACTATAGTGTGTATGTGTGTATAATTGTATGTAGCTTCGTCAGAACGGTTGGGTTCGCCACACAAATCTGACGAGCTACGTGGTGAGGTGGTGTGTGTGTGTGTGTGTGTGTGTGTGTGTGTGTGTGTGTGTGTGTGTGTGTGTGTGTGTGTGTGTGTGTGTGTGTGTGTGTGTGTGTGTGTGTATGTGTGTGTGTGTGTGTGTGTTTTGTGTTGTGTGTGTTTCTATAAATTATTAGAAAACGAGAGGTAACTAAATAATTGTATAAAGTTATTGGTAACTCTGTTGCTGTTTAATTTATTTTTAAAACAATAATAATAAAAAAGACAAATAAATAATTAAATAATTCACAGCAACAGATATAAATAAATAACAATAAATATAAATAAATAAAAAAAAACTCACTAATTGATGGAGCACGGACTAGCCAGCTGTAACTACGTACCTAACTACTATAATAATATATAAAATAATAAAAATCGGTGATTTGCGCCTACAAAACAATTAAAACAAAATAATAAAAACTGGCGATTTTCGCTCAATAAAATAACAATAATAATAATTTCGCCTATGACGGCTATGGCAATTGTATAAACAAAAATAATAAAATGTTATAGTAAAAAATATAATACTAATTCGGCCTATAACGGCAAAATTAAAACAAAGAAATATGTGCCTATGGTGGCTGCACAAAAATATAATTCAAAAACGGTCGATGTGAACCCAACGACAGTTCGTACGACACAGGCGACAACAAAAATAATAGCACCGGGCCTTTTACAATTATATAACTCACACACATATAAACGGCAAACCATAATCGATAATAATTAAAAGTATAAGCAATGATATGTGTTCGCGAGTACGTGTGGGTAGAGTATCGGTGGTGAACCGAAATAGACCGATGACCGTGAGATTAATAGTTATAAGAATAATATGTTGCGTTAGTGGCGCAAACACTATGATTATGGTCAGTTCGGTATTGATATGAAAAAAATGTTTATGTCAAATCTAAAATATGGAAAATTGGTGTTAATGTTTATTCATCCATACTCCTTGTTCCTTGTCAAACAAATACGTTTTGTGTTCTAACAAGTTATAACTATGTAGTGCAAGGTAATGAATTGTACTTAACTCAATGACTCAAAACATACTATAAAATGCTAATGGTTAATGATCAAAGTTTTCATATATATAGTGAGTGCGTTTGCTTTTTTTGTTTTGTTTGTTAATATGTAGGTAGTTAGTACTTGATTGCTAAAAGCTTAATAAACTACTGATCCATTGAATTTACCTGATCAATCGGAAAGTCAATAGGTACACGAAGTTTAACGATTTTCCACTGTTCAGTCGATCATTGATAATGATGAACGTGAAAAATCCACTTACGATAAAGAATATCTCAACAGTGACCGGAGACTTGAGGATCGACAGCCAAAAGTCAGTTAAAATCTGCGAAAGAAAGGAAATAAAAATTCGAACCGTTTTTCAACAATTTACAGTATTATATTTTCCGTACGTGTTCCGAGTACTCCGTGCTATGTGTCGGCAATCCCAGGTCCAGAGCTACCCTGTGTCCCACGATTACGGATATTATTCCAAGCGTTTTGAGACCGTTGGTGACAGCGAACTCACGATTTTTTATGTCACCCATTAAATTCTTTGTGTTCGACACCATCGAATACGAGTAGAGACATTCACCTGAAAAACCGAATAATTTAAATGCGTCTGAATCGATTATTTTGAATGAATCCGTACCCGACCGATGTACGGACTATAGATAGGTACTCACTCCAAAAAGTCGGGTTTTTGGCTTTTGAACGGTATGAGCATACATCATATAGTGTGCCGATAACCATCAATACGAATCCCGTGATAAGTATGCCGCTACAATTATTTTGATAATACAATAATATTTTAGTATAATAAAATTTATATTATTATTATTGTTATAACTATTTATAAAATTATTGAACGCAACCGAACAGATACAATATCATAATGACATATCATAGTTATTATATTATGTGCACTTGTAAATGCAGTTTTTTTTTTTTTTTATTGATCTAAAAACATCGGCTTCTATGGCCATTAGTTTGGCATTAACTTAAACTATTTTACTATTGTATGGTTGACTTATAATAGGGCTTAAATTAGGTTATATAGCTGAATTTCTTTAATAAATTGTAGGATTTTGGTGATTGATTGAGTGTCGGGTCCGAGTGCTTCTCCGATTTGTTGTGATATTTGGTGTTTTTTTCTCGTGTCTTCGTATTTTTGACACTCAGTGATAATGTGTTTGACTGTGTAGACTACTCTACACATTTCACATATAGGAGGATCATTTTTCTCCATGAGATGCTTGTATGTGATAAATGTATGCCCTATTCGTAAACGATTTAGTATGGTTTCTTCTTTTCTTTTTAATCCTGGGTTGTGCCATGTTTGTATGTTGTTTTTAATTTGGTTTAACTTTGTGCTCTGGTTAGTCCACATTTTGTGCCATTCATGATAAATGCAGTTTTTTTTAAACATATAATGTTAAAATCTATGTATTCATAACTTATGTATTATATAAATTCTATAAACATTAATTGGTTAGAACATAATTAGGTTTAGCTTATAGCGAATAAGGATAAATGGGGACATAGCTGTTTGGACGTGGGGACAAATTAACGTCAAATATATATATATATATTTATAAATTATAAAATCATTGATATTTTATATTCATAATATAACAAATGATATCGTATCATAATATCAAATTTTATCGAATTTTATAGTTTTGGCAATAGGTACTTTTTATATCAATATATATAACTTATTGATTTTTACATTTTGTTATAATTATCACACTTTATCGAAACACGGTGATATACGAGACACGACAATACACATCTATAACCATGTTAATCGTGTACAAATTTCATTAAAGTGTACATGTAAGATGTCATTAATTAATTCAAATCGCGATGGTGAAGTTTTTTTGAATGAATATTTTTGACATTAAAATTTACATATTATAATAAATATAAATAACTTATTTATTTTATTTACTGATTTATATATATTTTTTTTGACGTTCATTTGTCCCCCCGTCTAAACGGTTACGTCCATTCGTCCTAGATCGAACTTATAGATGTGTGACAAAAATCATCTGACTTCCATGTGTTCAATAAAATACATTTTAATAATAATAATATTATGATTCGGTTCCATTTAGATAACTAAAAAATAACTAAATCGATAGTTAGATTATCTTTGAGAAAATGTTTGCATGTCAACACCAATTTTCATAAAAAAAATTTGAACACGTCATTAACGGATTAGCTATAACTAATGAAAAAAATTTTTAATTTTATCACTGCTCATAGACCATAGTATATTATATTTTCAAAATTAAATTTTATTGCCTCAGCGTAAAAATATCATCATTGCCTGTATGAACTATTAAACTATGGAAAACATTGATTTCCAGTCTCTATCTCATCCAATTCCCTGTCAAAATTCTACACTTAACTGTTGCGAGTTACGTTGGAAACTTTTCCGTTTTAATAAATCAATTAGTCGCGTACCACGTATGTTTCAAAACCGAAATCGTATTGCTGTTCTATGGCTCCCGTTACACTTTTAAGATTATAGTTTCCAACGTAACCCGACAACAGACAACGATCACCGTTTCGTGGTACTCACCAGATCCACAGGCTTCCCTCGGTGTTCGGCAGCTCCAAGTCTTTTGACGTGTACATGGTCGAGGGTATGGCCACGTCGATGACCACGTTGAAAGCCCGGAAAGCGGGCACCAGCACTCGGTCCACGGAATACTTGATGTCTTCGCTCGTACACGAGTCCGGGACGCATAGCGCCCACGACAGGGATTCCGGCCCGGTGGACCGAGGAGACGGCGAATCGTTCTGAAAATGATCGTCGAAGGGAAATCGTTACGCGGCTGTTTTTTAACCTACGCCTTTCGTACAGTATACCGACACGCAGCGTCCTGTTGTTAAGCTCGGCGACCGGTAACCGCATGTCACTGCGATCGCCCTTGTCGACTCGACGGTAATCGGTTTCCAACGATGAAAAACGACAGGGGGGGGGGGGTGCGCCGTTGACACTGGTCGCGAACAGTGGCAAGACGAACTTAAACATTTTCAGAAGCAAACATATTCTGTCGCAACCCACCCGTCCCTCAAAATACTGAAAGGCGGCCGCCTTTCGATTACCCATATCGCCACGCCACTGGTCGTCAACGTGTTTCAATCAAGTTACTGCTTACGTCCACGGGACGATCGATTTTAACAACAAGACCATGTGTGCCTCCCTCAAATGCCATTACCGATGTTTGCGGTTTTGTTTCCACCTCCGGCGGGCCTGTTGGCCGCCGTCCCACGTCGTCTTCGTCGGTAAACCGAAAGCGCATGACCGCCACTGCGTAAGCGCCACGGATCCCGAACCGTTCGGACGACACGCTCATACACCGGTCGAAGTGGCCCAGCTCAATTAACTCAGATGCTGTCGGCGCGCCTCCTGGGTATTTGGAGGAGGAGTCGTACACTGCAGAATATTCGTTGATTACAACACTGTCGGTGAAAACATCGAATAATCACTTCCGTCCGAACGCGGGGCGAACCCGGAGCCAGAAAGTATCTATTTTTTAAGATGTTTACCGCCGACGGGTAAGACTACGCGTAATATTTGCTGTGTGATCACGTTTCCAGTTGTCGTGGAGAGATTCACAACGAGTTATGGATCACTACGAAAAAGCGCATTTTTTCGTATCGATTTGGTTTTGCGCTAACAAACCGACGAAAATTCGCCCGAAAAACCTGCCCGCGAACAAATCGACGGTGCGCGACGCGAATGCTTACGGAGATTACTGCGCACCACTAAAACTTCGCCGTCCTGTGCAAACGACAATTTGTCTTTTCAATCGGTCACCGTATCGCATTATCATCATGTCATCATGCGGCTTTGCAATACTGTCGCGTAAGATAATGCCATCGAACGGACTCTACAAGTTGTTTACTTGTTTACTTTATACTAATTTAATTTGAGGAACAATTTAATATTTAGATGATTCTTCGGTGATCTAATAAAGGGTCCGTCAGTATTGATTAATAAAGAAAAATATAAATGAGATTTAAAATAGAAAGATGTTGTGTTGGCAGTTTTATACACGTAAACATACACAAATGTAACTTTAAATGTAAACGTGTTAAGTAAAAGTGTTCAAATGTAACCACGTTTTATATGAAATATACCAATACAAATATCTTTATTGGCAGTTCAAAGGTGTAATCGCAGAGTCAAAACACTGGTTCGGAACCACAAATAAAAATTGTTTCCCAGAACGTTTTATTATACTTGTAACAGCGTCTGTATATATAAGACAACTCTAGTTTTAATTTTTACAAATATACAGTGGATTCCATCTAATGCAGATTCTGGTTAATATGGTTATTCGCGTACTAATAATATAGTCAAAACAGTATAGTCCCAAATCCAATGCATACTAACAAGGTTATATAGTTTATGTGTTTATTTATATTTGGCTTTTGTGAGCAATGTTCATTTTATCATTGCATTAGAATAAGTGTTAAAAATTAACATAATTGGATTTGTTCGTAATTATAAGATTGTGTTTATCAAAAGTCATAAAAATCATTAACTTTTAAACCTTAATGGTGTTTTGTTGTGAATTTAATTGAATGGTATTGAGAGCAAAAAAAAAAAGACGATAAATATGTAGCTTTCTTTTCCTGACGAGAATAATTTCAGTTTTATTTCAGTGAATTCCAATGCTACTTAAACGTTTTTGTTGGTGTATCCGAATACATTTTTCTCTTATACTATACGTCCTAAAATTATATTTTTCATTAATATTTTATGTATTTATTTATCTATTAATATTATTTTACATCTTTTTTTTTTTTTATAATTTCATTGCTTACGTGAGCAAAATAAAAACTTTTCGATATTATAAATGTTAGTGTTTTTGAAGAAGTTCTATTTATATAGCCAAACGCTTATTATGGGCAAATAGGTTAATTCCTAACGTGTCCACATTAAGTGGAATCCACTTTATATAAATTCTTAATTGTCATATTTAAAATTGTTTTTTAATTATTTAAGTTAAATATCATTTTTATTTGAAAAATTTCTATTTTGATATTCAAATTTTATTTTCACCGATGTATTGAATAATTATTATAATAATTATTGAAAAATTTTCATTGTGAGAAATAATATTGTGTAAAATCGACACAATTCAGTAAAATATTTACAATAGGATAACAATATACGAACAAAATAATTCGATGAGTGGTGGTGTAGGGCTTAAAGAACAATTAACTTATTATTGTTCAAAACAATAAAGCAAAAACTTAAATATTAATGATTAGTTAACTGTTTACAAAATATGTATTTTTTAAAACACAAATAATCTATATAATCAGAAACGAAACTCATCATTATTCATAATTCACGTACGGTCTTTTAAATAAATATTAAGGAATTTTGTTGAACAGAGGAACTTTGATTTTACACTCGAATTACGCACAGTGTTCTATTAACTCCACAGCGCATACCTCATTCCATAAAACTGTAAGGAATACATTTATAAAATCTTAAATATTAAATCGAAAGTATTAATTAAGATAATCAAACATCCTATATAGGTATGCAAATGTATTATACACACTTTTACTTACCTATAAATGCTTTATTATCGTAATTAGCTCTTTTTGATTTACTTATTATGATTTAATAAATATATTCTTTACCTTTATATACCTATTATACATTTATATAGTCCAATATTTCTAACAATTCTATACACTTTTTATTACTTCGAATAATGATTGTGTACCTTTATTTTAAAAATACAATTTTTGAAATTGTTTTATTTTTGTGTTCGTCTATTGTTGTTGTATTAATTAATTGTTTTTTTTTTTTTATTACATCTTATAATTCTTTGAATTTTTAAGTCATAACTTTTAATTTGAATGCATACGTTGTTTTGAAATTTCAAATGTTTTATTTGAAATTAAAATTTTTAAAAGTGTAAAGTGATATAGATTATATTGATTTATATTTATTTATAATAGGTAGGAATTACTATTCATGAAATCAATTGTATTTCCAATATTAAATGGCTTATTAAAAAGAGTTCTCATAATAAATAAATAATAATAAATAATTATTGATAATAATATAGGTTGAAAAAGATTTGGCGGAAACAAAAATTGAATCTTTTTCGTTTTAACGAAGACGATACTTGGCAGAAATGTATTGATCACCCCATTTATGTAATTGAGTTTAATAATTATATGCTTATGATGATATTTGATTATGAAGTATCATGATATAACAATGTGAAAATTATTACAGATGAAACTAAAAATATTTACAATTACATTGACATCATTGAAAAATTAGCAATTTTAAAATAATTCAAATATTTATTATTTTTATACTATTATTTTGTTCTCTTGTAAACTAAAATTCTGTAAACACACTAATATTCGTATATTGTGATTAATTTAAGTGGTTATTTTATGTTCATAATGTTTATATTATGTTTTTGAATTTTTATGATTATTATTTCTTTAATTGTGCTTTGAAATTATTTCAAAATTTAATTAATATATCATTACACACACAATATTTCATGGCCTACAATGTCTGTGAAAACCGAATGATTAACTAAATATTGTTCTTTACTTACTTTTTATAGCCCATTGAGTTTGGTTATTTAAGCTTCTCATGAATTGTAGTCCGTCTCTAGTACAATTTTTGTTGACATTCGAAAAAGGTACAAAGTCGTTCATACTATTTGCCATAATATTTCCAAACAACATTCGATGGGAATACATTGTGATGTTATCGTTTTTCAATTGTAAATTGTTTTCCATGTTTTGAGTATCATTTGTTTTCTTACCTGCATTGGGTTCATTATTGTTTTTTGAAAATTGAGCATGAGAAGAGCCAACGAAAAATAATATCACTATTACTGTAGTGATCCAAAAATATTCTGACCACATTGTCCTGCGTATACCTGGGAAAAAATTGTATGAAATGGTATAAATCAGTCAACTTAAACATGTATGAGCAATTTATCAACTATCATTTTAATAGTTGTACAGGTATGCTCCTCTGAATAAAAATCAATGACCCTATGCACGTACATGGTTAAAATCATAAACTCTTAGATTAACATGCTGAAGTAGTAGTAATATTATGGAAATCCCCTAATCACAAATCGTGCTAAGATGTAACTAGTCAAAAATTTACCATATTAACTTTCGAGCGGGTGTGCTTTTGTATAAATGCAATATTTTAGTACTTTTTTTTTTTAGTTATATTTAATTGTTATCTTATTGGTGGTCACGGGTATGAAAATGTTATTCTCTACGTCTTAGACCTTAGACTACTTTTTAAGTGTCTCGGTTTACTTAACAGTCGACAATCGACGAAGGACTTTTCATGTTGTCTCAACGCACAACACGTGCCGTTCCGTCTACCATCTAATTAAAAATATTATACATTTTTTTTTGTGTAGTTAAAATAACAAAACGTAAGTATTTTTTTATATTATCGACATATAATGCACCATACATGAAATATACATAGATATATTTAATAATTTTTGAAGTGAAACTTCTATACGCGTGCTGGGAAAAAATTTTCAAGGTCGCGACACACAGGAATGCAACGAAAATTCGTCACGTTTTATACTAATACACGCGTATGCGCGTCATTAGTTAGTATTAGGAGATAGCAAACGCAGACACTGATAGTAACGTAGGCTGCCGTCAGCGCGTGGCCTACGTTACATACCTTTATTTTATACCTATACACACGCATACGCATGACATTAAAAAAATCAAATGTATATCTATTTTTTTTTAAGTCAGACTTATTACTTCTAAAATTACTATATTTATAAAAATGTATTTATTTTTTTATGACTTACTATTACTTACTATTTAGTATTTACTGTATATTACATTTAATTAAACTGTGATATTATTATACATACAAAAATTTGTGATTTGTGAAACATGAACAGTGGTATTTTAAACTTGAAATAAAAAAGTATAGGCAGATAATTTTAACGGGCAAGTATGTACATTTTTAATTTTTTCTTTACTACATGGATAATGTTAATTTCTTACTGTTAGGGTCTCGAAAAATCGATTTATCCAGGGCATCTGAAAGTCTAAATCCGGTCCTGTTTCCCTCCCTTTATAGATCTTCTCATTTTGATTACTAAATGATTCTCTGCAAAGACAAATAATACAAATGAAACCTCTAAGACAGTAACTGTAGATTGTACATTAATATTTTGATATCACCACGACTGTTTTCGAGGAAGTTTCACTTCTATGACTTGTGCCTGCACATAATTGTTTTTTTTTTTTTTTTGTAATAATGTTTTTTGTTTTTTTTTTATTATTTGTGCATGTTGTTCTTCCAATTTTGGTACGACTTACAACCAATATTATTTATACTTTATTTTAGGTCAAATCATATGGAAGTCAAGCAAATTTAACATTTACTTTAAGATACTTAAATTGAAGTAGACCGTGTGGATGACCTTGAGAGTGGTAGTTTATCGAAAATGTGGATATAATTAATCATTAGAGCAATTAGGAACAAGACTTTTCAGATAAAGAATTAAATCTAAAGACTAGTTTGAGAGACAGCTTATTCAAAATCGAAAAAAATAAAATAACTTAATGGCAACAGAAAAAGTATAAAAATAAAAAATTAGGTAACATAATATAATTTTTTAATAAATAATTATAATCATTTAAATAAAAACAACTTTGTGAACGTATTGTTTATTTTCTTACTGCCATAATTAATATTTATTATTAAATTCAATTTATAAAACAATAAATGTATTATATTTGATAAATGCACAATTTTCACAACATATTAAGACTGTTGTATACTTAACTTTATTATTATATACTTATACATGTAATTAATTTAACATATATTTTGAGTGGTTATTTTATATTCACAATGTTTATATTATGTTTTTTATTTTTAAGATTATTATTTCTTTAATTATACTTTGAAATTATTACAAATATTGCGTGCCAACCGATTGACTGTAAATCAGTATCGCTCAGTCTGTTCAACGTTTGTGTGTAGGTAGATGTTGTTAAATAATTACTACTAATTGTGGTGTAAAAGTAATTTATTTGAATAGTTTAAAATTATTCTAAGTACAAATTATTTAATAACTAATGTGAAATTTTCTAAGTCCTAATAATTTAATAAACTGTGGAGAGTCTAAGTCTAGTGTGGAGGTACTCAGTGTGCTTAGCTAGAACTTGTCTGATTTGCGCTTGTTTCCGGATCCCTTATATACCTTACGTCTATAGTCTATTAACGCAAAGTGTTTGTGCTGTCCCCCATTCGGCCCATGATTAATGACGTAGAGATCGAGGATGTGGCCTACTGTTATTTTGATTATTATTTTTTATTTCATTTTTGCATAAAATGATTATGTGTAATGACGCGTATCCCCCTAGTTGTGGTTTAAGAAGTACGTGTGTAATATTTTGACTTAATTTATCCACAGATGTGATTTTAATATTTATAAAAATTCATTTTAAATAAACGAATTCATCTCTGTATTTCCGTGTGCGTATGCACACCGTTGCACACTTACGCACGATGGGACGCAGGGTGATTATAATACTTATTCCAAACTATTATTATCTAAATACGCGGGATGGGACACAAAATACAATTAATATATAATTACACAAACAATATTTCATTGCCTAAAATGGTTATTTAAGCTTCTTGTGAATTGCAATTCGTCTCTTGTACAATTTTTGTTGACATTCGAAAAAGGTACAAAGTCGTTCATAGAATTTTCCATAATATCTTTAAACAACATTTGATGAGAATACATTGTAATGTTATCGTTCTCCAATTGTAAATGGTTTTTCGTGTTTGGAGTATCATTTGTTTTCTTACCTACTTTGTGTTCATTATTATTTTTTTTTTTTTTGCAAATTGAACATGAGAAGAACCAACGAAAAATAATATCGCTGTTACTGTAATAATTAAAAATATTCTGACCCCATTGTCCTATGCTCGAGAAAAAAATCTAATGAAATCGTCGGGTACAATTCGGGAATAATCTAGAAGGTTCTCGATTGTCCTATCGATGCGTCTGTATCACCGCAAAAACAGTCAAATTTTCTAAACGCGACAAACACCTTTCTTCCATTGACTTATTCGCGCCGGATTAGCCATAATATATACGGTTCGTTGCTACCGGGTGTCATGTGGTGTCGTTGTTTCTTTTGTGTTGGTTGTTGCTGCGTGATTATCTCACGATACCTTGTTATTATTACGTTACGTTAGTGGTTGCCACGTAAGATCTTATTGTCGGCTGTTGCGGTGACGTAGTACGCGGTAAGAATCTTCATTTATACATTTATTGACATTAATATATTGTTATTCATTTATTGGTATTAATTTATTGTCAACTATTACTTGATTTTATTTTAATATTAAAATACATATTAATTAGAATATGTACATATACAGTGCATCTTTTATTGGAGCTTGGTTACCACGATCAAATAGACTTGTTCGGAACCTCCCTTACACATTTTCGTCCTTCGAACCGGATTCAGTATGGTCAATATGGCCCCATCAAAGTCTTCAGAATAAAAATTAACGCAAGCACGCATCGCTTGGGACGTGGCATAAAATTCCATATGGAAAATACATGCGTTGGCCATGAAGGCGAACATGGACGAGCAAAAACGATTAATATTTATCGCACGTCACGAGATATTAGATCGTGCAGTAAAGTCGTTTGAAACGGAGCAAAAAAATATTCTTTCATCACTGGTTGAGTTAAACAGGTCTGACGGATTTACAAGTTTAGATTTAGAAACTACCGAGAATATGGAATAACTGCCTAGAGAAATTACAGGGGTGTTTACGGAAATACGTGGATATCCTTTCAACTACACAACAATGTGCAACGGTAGAGCGCGAGAATGCGTTTTATGTTCGTGCGTTGTTGTCATTGCCGAAGATTGAGCTTCCAAAATTTGACGGTAGTCTTATCAACTGGTGTGCTTTTCGCGATATGTTCACCTCACTAGTGCATTAAAATCGGTCAATGATATGGACCGTTTACATTATTTAGTGTCTTATTTATCAGGATCGACCTTGAATATTGTCAAGTCGGTTCCGCTAACTTCGGATAATTACGCAATCACCTGGTATGCGTTTCGGGATCGTTATGATAACAAACAACTTCTCGCGACAGCACATTGTAATAAATTATTTTTGTTTGGATGCTTATGACGAGAATCGGTTACTTCGTTATTATCAATTGTCAATACCTTTCTCGAAAATGCGACTGCAATAAAGGAACTTGGTATCGTTGATTTGTCTGGATTCATGCTATTCTACATCGACGCCACTGCTATTGACCCTGATAATCGTCGATTATTTGAAGCAAGTGTACGTCAAGGAAGCATACCGAGCCTGGATGAGTAATTGGATTTTGTTGCAAATCGATGTAAAATATATCCACGCAAACATGGCTATGCTATCAATGGGCAACAGTAGTTCTAAAAAAGGCAAGGGCGGCCAGGCGCCCGTAAAGACTACATTATCGACTACTGCCACTTCCAAGAACAGATGTTTGTTTTGCAAGGACGATCACTCGTTATTTAGATGTTTAGGGTTACTAATAAGAAATTATGTTTTGTGTCTGAATCTCTGCGCCTGAATCATGAAGTAAATTTTTGCAAGTCGGAGTACTTATGCAAACTTTGTGAAGGACGACAAACTGTACTGCTCCATTTAGATTCGTAAAATAAAGGTTATGGAAAAACATCAACATCTAATGCAGCGGCAATTCAAAAGACGATCGAGAGCCCTGCAAAATAATACATCTACTGGCTTTTCAGGCGCTGTGAAATCGGATGTAAATGTTGTATTAGCTACTGTGATAGTGAGAATATGAGGTCAATGTGATGAATTGGTGCTGTTGTGAGCTTTATTAGATACTGGATCACAAATTTCGACCATTATCAATCAATGTGCAATTCAACTTGGTTTACCACACCACAAGGGACGAAAATAGGTTAGTGATCTTGCCCAGTAGCCATTACGAACTGTAAAGGGGTCAACCAATTTTAGTTTTATTCCATTATTGTATGATTCACCACAAATATCGGCCACCAACATCGTAACTCTACCGAAAATCACCACCTTTATACCTAGTCAAAAATTAAACCTTTCAATTCTTAAGCAATACGGTCATCTTCTACTTGTTGACCCTAGTTTTGATGTTCCAGGTCTAGTAGACATATTAATTGGAGGGGATTTGTATTTATTAATACTACATTTACATTCTGATATTGTCCATCGTCCCGATCTGCCCTCAGCCTTGCACACGTAGTATGGATGGGTATTTGTTGGAGCAATAGAAGAGTCAAAAGCATGTTCTATAGCTTCATCGTTGGCGGTCCATGTGGCATCTGATAAACATGATATAAGAGAGCTCTGATAAAGGTTTTGGGAAGTTAAAGAGCCTGGTATAATTAGTGGCCCGAGCACGGAAGATGAAGCATATGAAAGATACTTTCAATAAACTGTATCACGGGACAGTAATGGAAGATTTCATGTTGCTTTACTTTTTAAATCCATAATTCTGGATGCCATAAATAAGCAAAATACAAAATGAGACGCTCATTCATTAGGACTAGGATCGTCCTCATATTAATATATTGTTATTTATTTATTGGTATTAATATATTGTTAAACATAATTTGAATTTTATTTAATATTAAAATACATATACATAAAAAAATACATATACAGTCCACATTATATTGGAGTTTGGTTACCCCAATCAAATAAACTTGTTTGGGACCTCGCTCACATATTTTTGTATTGTTTATTTTTTTACTGCCATAATTAATACTTATAAGTAAATTAAATTTATAAAATAATAAATGTATTGGTATTTGATATAATTTAATAAATTTTCATTAAAATTATTATATAAATAACTCAATAATTAGGTGAAAAATGTTTTTTTATAGAATAAACATTTTTGACTAAAAAGGAATAAATCGATTTTACTTATATCAATTCATATTCCTCTTAAATCCGTTGAATTATTCAAATAAAATAAAATACAGTAAAAAAAAAATCTTGTTAATATTAATAAATATACCTTCAATTCGTATGATTGAAATATTTTTCTATATATTTTAGTGTATGTTTTTATTATTAAATGTACTGCTATCACAATTTTCTTGAAGTTATAAAAAAAACATTTGGTTTTAATATATTCATTGATGGTAATCGATTCATTTTAATGAATTAACAATTTTTTAGGCAAAATTCTGAATTCTAAAACATATGACACACATAAAATACGATAAACCATGATTTTGAAATGATATTTTCAAAGTATCAACTTTGTTCAATTTTCAATTTCTAAATATTGCAGTACGAAATTTTTAGTGGGAATCTGCTATCCGAAAATTATGTCTGTGAAAAAATAAAAGACTTCAGTGAAACCAATAAATTCTCCGTTTCACTCAAAATCTTATATGAGTGCCATTCGAAATATACATTCGAATTGATAGGTCACGTGAGAGAGTGAGGTTTTTATTAAATATAGGTATTGTGGGTTATATGTGAATCCGAAATAAAATTCGGATTTTTGGTTTTATCGGATTGTACACAATAAGAATAATTCATACTCTACTCGTACGAATATTGGTTTTGGTTATATGTTTTATATGTTATATGTTTATACTTAGGAAAATTATTTTATTTTTTTTTTTTTTTATTGTTCATTAGAGAGTAAGCAAATTTCCAAGAAAATCGAATAATAGTTAAATATGAATTGTATAGATACATTCAATTTGCGTAATCTTTATTTTACAGAATAATATGTGGTTACAGGTACAAAGATAATATAGAACAGTACGATGAACTGAAATTTCAGTAAAAAAGAGAAAAATATTCGTTATATAATTAAATCTAGCAAATGGTTTCCTAGAAATTAAAAAAAAAATGTATACATAGGAAATTGCATAATGTGGAAAATCGACAATATATTATGTGATTAAATATATTATCACGACGGTTAAATATTAAAAAAAAAACAAACAGAACCATTACCATTCAAAACTAGATATTTTCTACAGGTTAGGCATTAAATATCTAGCTCAAAGTTTAATTGTTTTAAAACTTTTAATTTTAACTAGTTAGTAGATTTACCGATTGACTTGATAATTTACAATAATCCTTGTTATTTTTCTTGGCCTCTTTAGGTTAATTTTAATATAATTAATTAAATAAAAATTAATCATTATTAGATTTTTAGCGTTTGAAACAAAACAAAATTGTATATACAATTTATTAATAAGCATTGTTTTGATAGATAATTAATAAAACCATAAATTATTACTAAAAGTCAGTCAATAATAAAACTAAATATATAATCATTATTTATGTTGTCCTGATGACTAGAAAACTTATTTAAATATTTAATTAGATTTTTACGGCTGAATTAAGTTTATATATTTTAATGTTTTAACGTTTAACTTATAGAGTTGATTTTAGTATTATTTTTAACTGTTCACTTATAATTTAATATTATTTTAATGACTTAACTAACTCAAATTAGTTATTTTTAACAACTCACCTACATTTAGCTGCAGCATGAAATAGTTTATTTAATGTCAAGGTATTGTTATATCAATGTGTTTTTCCATGTATAATATATTTTTATTTTATAACTCTATTAGAGAATAGAGTTATTTATTTTTAGAGAATACAATAAAAATAAATACATTTATTATTTATCATCTGAATTTTGATATAAAGGGATGATAAAAGTTACAATAAATAAATTGAAATGATATAGAAATAAGATAAAATAATAAGACAATTCTTATTTTCTTGATAAAAATTTGTTATTATTGATCGATAATTGCTCATATTGTTTTGATACAAAAATCATCGAAAATCTTGTTAAAAACATGAATTATTTTTAAACTATTGTAGTAGCTTCCAACGAATATTGGTAAAAATATGGTTTGGGTTTATATTACATAAGCAAAATCATCAGATGGGTAATGGCTATTCGATCACTTTTGTTGAGTCTATAGTAATATATTTTATGCGTATTTGTGTCGACCAATTTTCATTCCTAATCAAATGTGTACAAAGAAAAATAAAACAAAAAGGAAACTAACCAAAATACGCTCGTTTGGAAATTAATTCAGTTTTGAGATTATTAAAATAGATAGTCTATAAAAAAATTCACAACCTTACTGTAGATGTAGTTCATATTTTCTAATAAAAATATTTTTATTTATTTTTAAGTACCATTTTATTGTTATATAATTGTTAAATTCTAAAAAAAAATGTTTTGACTCACCAAGAATGTATAAGTTATTTTTATTTTAATTTAGATGGAGATATAATAATATGATGCCCATGAAACCTATAAAAATATTTTAGGAAATCCAAATATGATTTCAAATGTCAAAAAATGATTGTAAAGTAGGTTAAAATAATTAAAATTATAAATGTTGTTAAATTAAAATACCTAAACTTGCGATTAAAATTAAATTTTATTGAGATTTCTATTCAAGTCTAGTTTTTATAATGAAGAAATTGAATTACCTTTATGTTATTTTAATTTCTATAATACAGAATCATATTTTTTAATGAGAATTTACTGTCTTTGATATTTAAATAAAAAAAAAAAAAAATGAAAAAGCGTTAACATTCAGATATAATTTAAAAAAAAAATCGATTCTTAGTAAAGTTGTTAGTTCAAATTAATATAAAATATAACGTTATGATACTAGAATCAGTTATTTTTAGTTTTTAAACACAACATTTTTTTTTTTTTACTTGCCTTTAGGAAGAAAAAATTTTCTAGAAATGAACCTTTGACCAATACGATGAAGAACTTGTTTCACTTTGTGTTCTAATATTACTGTTTTCTAAATATTTTGTTTTACTTTGAAATTATTTATATCTTTGGGTCGTTTAGCGTTTATAATTTGAACACACATTTAAATAATTTTTAGTATTCAGTAGATTGCAATTGTAATCGATTACTTTATTGAACTAAACAAGCACGCACGAGTAAAATATAAATATAAACATATAAATATTATATTCGGACTACACTGGTAGATTCTTAAGTAGTGTATGATTCCATGAACCAGTTCGCCATTCCTTGTACTAGATCGTTTAAAATTCTGAACCATAAGAATAATTTATTGGTTTGTATTGTTTTTTTTTTTTTTTTTAATACTTTGTACGTGTCATTTTTAGTATAGAAAGAATGCTTAAAAATGTATCTTATAGCTTTACACTACATAGATTATGCAAAAAACACAAATCTATATAATTATGACATTTTTAAAAAATGTTGAAATACAATCAAGAAATCGTTAAATGTATTTGATAAATAGAACTATGAAAATAATTTTTAACTATTTTAAAAAGTTTATAGATTATTTATTTAGGGTTATTTACATTTTAGAATATATCAAATATTTAAAAGTGACATTAAGCTGGGATATGAAATTTTTAAATTTATATTTTGTTTATTATGTTTTTATTTTATTTCATAGAGATGTAATATGACCGATTACAATGTTTTAAAATGTTGTAGAATTGGATTAGTCAATTGCTTATTGTGAGTAATATTATATCATTACTAAATATTTTATCTGTGTTTAACAGACTTATAATGCTTAATTAAAAAGTTTATATTTTTTTAAATGTTTTAAATTATACATGACTATGATTTTAGTTATTACTCTATATTTTACTGTCTAAAATGTGTTGATAACATTACAGTGAACAAACCTTCAATAAAATTAGTATTTTTGTGTTGAGAATAAGATAGTTATCGAATATTACAATAATTATTAATATAAAACACTCATTTATTTTTAAGTTAAACAAGTGAAAAAGGTGAAATATTAAATTGATATCATTCCCCCCCCGTACCCCCCCCCCCCCCCCCGTTAGTTGGTCAATGAGTTATTTTATATTTTAAGACTAAAATTGAGAAAATATCATGAAGTAGATACGCGCTGCAGATTATTGTATAAACTAATATATTATATTATTTAAGTATATTTCTCTTGAAAATCGCTACATTTGGTTTGATTGATGAACTGAAATACAAGGTTTATCGCCAGTTAATAAATCATTACGTATGTTTGCGTATCTCCAACGGCTTTAGTAATGTCTCCATGTTAGTACACTGATCATTTTTACTTTACATTATAATACATTAATAAATAATTAAATGAACACTTGATTTTAAATTAGATTTGTGAAATACAAATACGTAATACGATCTCAATGGAAAATATGAGTGTACGGTGGAAAACAAAGGATACGCAATTGCAAACAATTTACAAACGACTGCCAAAGGATATTATATTAAAGATTTTAAAAATAATAAATACTTACTCACAATAATATATAAATTTGTTTTTCGATATATTTGAATTTTCAAAATATTAATTGTTAATGATTCTTCCAATATCTATGTTTATTCACTATAATGATAATGCAGTTACACTAATATAATATGAACTGTATACATAAATAAAAGTTACAATTATTTGTTGTTTAAATATTTAATTCGCATGCATACAAAAATAAAATCCATTTAATAACGGCGGAAGTTAAAAAAAAGAAAAACATGAACTGTGCGAATAGTGTTCGTACAATATCAAGATTCCGTGGCTAATCCTATAGTAGTTCTTCCTTGTAAATCGCTTTGACCAAACCCCCTTCTACTACTCGATCGTAAACGAATCCAGAGTTCAACGTTGTGTAAACTCTGATATATGTCCACCAGAATACAAATGGAAAAAATATCGTTTTTAATTTTGAATTCAATTCGCAAGAATACGTGCATGATCCAAGTCTTATAATTGCTAGTTTTTAAAAATATGTCACTCAACATGAAGCCGTTGAACCAACAGTTAACAGTTAACAGATTTATCAAAAAAAAATAATTAATATTATTCGTGTATCCTATCTATGTTCACGTAAATCACAAATAATGCTTTCAAGTAATGAGGAACTAGAGTAAACGAGTGTATTCAGTTACAATATTGTACTTAAGAAACCAAGATTCGAAACGATAGTTTAAATTTTTGTAATTTAATTTTTAATCAATTTTTAATAACAATAAGCATGAACGTATACATTTCTTGTATCCGACCATTATGATACCAGTTATACCAGTTATACTATGAGTTGTTTTGCTGTAAACTATTGCCAACACTATCTATGTTCGTGATAATCACACTTATTTTGGATACACAAACCAAGATTGTTTAATCATATGTACTCAGAAAATAATATTTAAAAACAACTCGAGAAATATTTTATTCCTAAGTTTAGGTATTTACTAATGGTTTTATAGACGTTGTTCGATAATATGTTCCTTATAATTAAAAGTTATTGATCATTTATTTTTCTAGATCTTTGAATATAGCTAATTGATGTAAAATAATAACTATCAATTATTAATTCAAAGTTATTATTACGATATTATGACTTATAATTAAGTCAAAGTATACCGTATGGATATAAGTTAAAGACTATGTTGATATATGTAATTTAGTTTGAAATATGTTCTTCAGAAATTTTGAAATAAATAAATCAAGATTTATCTTTTAAAATTGAAACTTAATAATGTAGGTATAGAAAACATTTCATGCTAGTTGTTTGCAATATGACGTATAAGCAATTATTGCTTTATTAGTGTAGAGATTAAAAAAATGTGAACGGTTTATATAAAATGTATAGATAATGTAGAAGTAGGCGAACGTCACGTTTCATTTTAAGTTGAAAAATATGATATACATTTTTTCAACATTTGTATGTAACAATTACTGCAGTCAGCGAAACCAATATTGTTAATGAAATCTATGAAAGCCAATTATAGATTTACACAAAATTTCATCTTCATCTCAAGTATTTACACGATTTCTTAAAAGATAATTAGAAATTAATCGTAACGTATTTCAATTGCTTTTTGTGTTATATTTGAATTCGTTTAAAAAATCCTCGCGAATACTTTATTGCACATAATTATCGATTCAAAATAAGTCACATTCAAAATAAATAAATTAGTGTGAATCTTATTGTTTTTTTCTACGATCAGCGTCTGACTAGTTAGTCATCCATGGGAAAGGCAATTTTTATTATTGTTTTACAACAACCAATCGTACAAAATACTGATAATCAACGGTGGTGGTAAAAATTGCATATATGATTAAAAATTGTAGGATATTTTTGTTATTACTAAAACACGATTATATTTTTTCCACAAATAATTTTGTTTTGAATTGTTTTGTGTGATATATTTTTTTAATAAAATACTATAAAAGCTAATACATCTGATTCATCTTGATTGAAAATTATTTTATAATACAGATTTTGAACATCATAATATTTTTACAATGATTTTGTCAAATTTATTAGAAATTGCTTTTTAATAACCAAAATTTACTATAATGATATAATAAAATACTAATTTACAAGAAGTCTGGATATGGCACGTGGTAATTTAAATAATACAGCAGTATAACAACCAGTTTAAGCATACAATTTGTAATGCGCTAATGGCTAATATATAAATTTATTTTATTTTATAATTACTTATAACTAAGTCAAAATATATCGTATGGATATAAGTTAAAAACTATGTTGATATATGTAATTATATGTAGTTATATGATTAACTAAAAAACCAAAATTTGTCTTGTAAGAATTTAGAAAATATGTTTTTCTATTTATACGTACATTATACATCTTACCTTCTATTTGGTTATCCATGTTCAAAATAAAAAAACTACAATGAGTTGGTAAAAATATCAAAAACACAATCAATGGTGTAATTAGAATATACTTGTACAATATGAATTAATATAAATATTGTACTGTAGCTAAATAAGTAGGTACTTTTCACGTAAGATTGTCACAATAGTCATTTTACCAGATAAAAAATATGTGTAGGTACTACTGATTATGCCTTATCTTTATATTATTACAATCTATAATCTTAAATAATAAAAGCAAAAGTATTATTAAATTATATCGATCAAAATTAAGTATTTAAGCAAAAACCTAATTTTTACAGATATCTGGTACTTTTGAAGTGATAATAATTTGTGAACGTAATTGCTGCAAACAGCCGCTAATAAAATATACATAATTTAATATGCAAGAAGTTCTTCTTTAATATAGATGTATTTAATATAATGTAAATTTGAGTAAATTTTATTCAGTCTTCGGAAAAAAAAAAAACGCGTAATTCTGAATCAATTTCATTATGAATGCAATGAAAAAAAATAAAAATATAACGTATTATTATTTCTATTTATAGAACAAGGATAGAACTATTTGAAAAATAATTTTTTTTTTTTTTTAGTTTTAATGTGCCAAAAAAAAAATAAACAATTTATGCCCTAAATTAAAATAAAATATCCGATATATTGAAAAATATCTCATTGAAATAGCTATAACTTGAGTTATAAAAATATTTATAAATTTCCAGTTACATGTCCGACCACGACAGGATGTAGACATAAAAAAAAAAAATTCAATTTTTAAATCAGACAATAAAAACCGCCTAATTTTAATTTGTGGACCACTGTGTGGCGTGCTTATGATCACTGTAAGTTAGAGTACCTACAGAGAAAAAGATGGTATCATGAATCCAATAATTATCTTGTTGATTTGATATTTACCATAAAATACAGACATACACCTACGTGTTATTTTTGGACCAGTGTAATTAAGAAGGTCAGTTGTAATGTTCATACGGTGAAAATCTCAACTTCACCAGTTCAAATAGAAAAATAATAGATCAGTGCAGATGCGTCGAAACATCTACTGAGCGAATATATACAATAGTATGTTGTTGCATTGTTGCAGATGAGTGAACATTTAATACTCATTAAAAAAAAGGGGCGTAGCAATACTCGATAAAAATTTAGTTGATGTAATATTTTTTTATCGGTTTTATTTTTTTATTTATTACAACATTTATTAATAATAACTTATTATTTTCCATGCAATAACAGCATTCATAAAAAAAAAAAAAAAAACTATTTATTTGTCGTACACATAACACGCGACGTGTTTTTGACGATATTTTCTTCTATGTGGTCGATGTATGCGGTCTCGATTATATAATATGTAGCCCACCGAAATTTGGATGTAAAATTACATGCAAGCTACCTTACTCTCCTCTCCCTATCTCACCAATACCGTACGTATGACCCACATGGTTATTATTATATTGCATTGTGCCTTTTTTTTGTTACCAACAACGTAAATCGACAATATCTACATTATTTAGTAGTTGGAAACAGTGGAGCAAAAAATTTTTATAAAATGTACTTTGTTGACTACAAACAGTTTTTAATACTAGCTGACAATAGTATACGTAATTACCAATTAAAACGTTTAATAACGTTTGGTATACCAAAAATTGTGATGTACAAGTTTACATATGATCTATAAAGGTATGGGTGAACCATATATTTCAGTTTAAACATACAATATACATATTATTGATAAAACTGAATTAAACTTAAATGCCATTAAAAACGTAGTTATTTAGTAAGTTTATTCATCGAGTTACACGACAAAAATTATATCAGTTCATAAAGAAAAGTCCAGTGAACGATGCTTAATCAAAATTAGCTGTGCATATTTACGTAATTTATATTAACCGGTGATTGAAATTGAGTGTATTCGATATTTGGTATAATATTTCTTTATAATGAAATAATATATTTATTTTTAATTATGGCTTTATTAAATAAAATATGGTAGACTAAAGCAACGTCGGTTAGATACAGTCAAAAGAGATATGAAGGAGCTGAGACCAGATTGGAATGAAGACATGGACCATGCGTATAATAGAGAAGAATGGAAGAATTTAGTATTGACAGCAAAGGGCTAAATTTCACTAAATGGCCTGTTACGTAAAAAAAAAAAAAAGTATACTAACATAAAGTACTACACATACTATCCAGGAGAAAAAAATAATACATTGAATTATGTTTTAAATGTTTTAAAAATCAACAATGATGACGATGACGTACAAAACGTTATTGAAGAAATTAGGAAATGTTTGGCTACTTCATTTTTTAGTAGGTATTTGTGTATTTGTTTATTTATTTATATTTAAATATTTATTATATTTTATACAAGTGCTAATAATAGCAAATTTTATATAATTATAGATATTTTATAAAATAGAACAGTAGTAATAGAAAAAATGAAAGATATACTAATTGAACAGATATAAATAGTTCTGAATCTCTAGGCCGCGGTCGTCTAACTATAGCATTTGACGAAAGTAGTACGCGTTCAAAACGACGAAAATGCCAAATTCTTTACAAATCATTAGGTTAAAGTGAATTTAGTGAGACAACTTCATATGCTTTAAGGAAAATAGGAAATAAATATACCGCTAAATTAGTAAAAGAAGCAACAAAAACTACTCCAACAGGAGGAGGCAAAATTCGAGGATGAAAAATAAAATTACATTAAAGCCGTCTATAATGAATCCAGAAGTCACTTTGTCTTTAATTATTGCATGTTCGTTATTGAAATTCCAATACAATATACTCTGCAAAAATGTTTTTGCTGAAAAGGTTAGGTCCTAATCAAATATGTAGTAATCGAGGTCACTATGACATACTTAAAACTACTTTATATTCCTTTCCTTTACTTATTTCCTTGAGCGTGGTTGTAAACAATGAATATTAACAAATTTTTATATCTGGAGACGGGTTTTTAGCCAACAAGATAAAATGGGTACTTTAGATAGTAAAAATATTTATATTATTTTTGTTATTAGCTAACCATTTAGAAAGGAATAGTTGTATAAGTTTTAAAAGATTAATATTATTTTTTTGTTTTTAACGGACAAGGAAGAGACTCAAGGCTTTTTCTTGTCCTAAATTACTATTGCGCATTATGTTTAACGATCAATGTATAAATAGGGATGTAGTGCCAATACTTATACAGATACAATGTAACCAGACTTATGAGTAGACCGATACGGTCAAACTTACAACAGTTAACTTATCGGGCTACCATTATGTTGTTTCTCAGTAATATAATAAATTCACATTTATAAATTAAACAGTATTTTTTTTATTTTACTTCAACGAACGTGTAATTTACTGCAACAAGAGGTGACTTCGTTGTAAAACGTTTTGATTGAGTTTTGATCAGACCGGCTCACTACAAATAAAATAACATAAATGTGAGGTGATAAAGAACCAGAATATATTTCAAAATAAAAAACAATAATTAAAACAAATTGTAATATATTTTGTATTAATACAAATGTATTTCAACGATAATTAAATATCATAGTTTCAATTATTTATTTTTGGCCACCTTTGTTTTTCGACCACTGTGCGACAGTCGGTGAGCACTTATAACCAAGAGCTCGGTATGTACGCGCTGGCAGCCTATTGCTAAAAGCGTAGTATAATGCTTTTGTTATATTAGGAAGTATGACGAAATAGATCTTGGACTGGTCCTTTGAAGATTTAACTTATTTAGGATGTTAATCGTATATTGTTGGATTAGGCTTTAATTATTTGAATTGCGTTGTCTGTGCGTGTTTCGAAACAATCGTTATTTATTGGTTTATGACATGTTTCATAATCAAATGGTATACATCATTACAATTTATTTATGACATGTTATGTAGTCGAATGATGCACATTATTATAGACTACTGCATTATTAATACTATTTTTGTGTGTTACCAACAGCGAATGTTGTAAATATTATTCGTCAAATGTAAATATAAAATAATATACAGTACGATAAAAATGCGCGAACATTTTATGCAAATTCTAGTAAATAAAAAATAACTATTTGTTTTTAAATTAAACTCACCGTTTTTTTCAGAATTAATTTAAAATTAAAAATAATCTTATGTTTCGATATGTTTTTTTCTTTTCTGTACTTATTTGATTATAAGTAAGCAGTTCTGCAAAATTAATGATTGATGATCGAATTACAATTTCAGTTTTATTGTTTACGGTTCTTGGTCACTTTGTACGGTAGAATAAAAATAAAAATTTCAGAACGTGGACGCCTTGTACTATTATATACATACTATATACATTTATACATATAATATATATACATTGGTAATGTGGACTGCAGTATAGGTAAAACCACGTAAAATTTTACGTATATTATATTATAATAAATTGATTTTTTAATGCAGTCCATATTTAAGGTTGTTTTTTTCATTTATGGCAGTCTGTATGGCGACAAGTTCAATAACTTAGTCTCGCAAAATTAAATAAAGAAAACGAAGTGAAGGGTAGTTCATTCAATAAATTAGTTGGAACAACTAATCCGAGTTTTTGGACAGTTTTACGGGCAATCCAGTTGGATGAATGTGAAAATATACTGAATAAGAAACATATATCCAAGGCTAAAGATAGTAAATTATTTGATTTATGTAACCAGCATAAACAAAAACAAATATCTAATTACGAATTTTCAAATTATATTTATTTTACACGTCGTTTTTAGTTTTATTTTTAGATTTTTAATTTTTAATTTATATAACAGAAATCTTTGCAATTTTATTTTCTATTATAATACATAACATACCTACAATAAAATTTTACTGTTCATTACATGTATAATATATACTATGACTCGGTCTAAATCTTAACACCGCAAATACCATATCGTAGTAAATTTTACGGATCATGCTTGTTTCAAAATTTTACCTATACTGTAGTCCACACTACCAATATATGCATATAATATATATTATACGTATATAATATGTATAAATGTACATAATATGTAAATAATAGTACAAAGAGTCCGCATTCTGAAATTTTTATTTTTACCCTACCATACAAAGTGTCCGCATTCTGAAACGTACTTTTTTACCCTACCGTATAAAGTGTCCGCGTTTCGCATTTTAAACAATAGACCGTACAAAGTGACCGTTTACCATTGTTTACAAATTATCTTTTATTGTATATATAAATATTGGACACCTATTACGCGTATACATCAGTATATAAAATACTTCTTAATTTATATCATTTTATATTTATATATTATGTATTAAATATTTACTAAAATTATTCGTATATATTCAGGCTTTGTTTAACATTTACATACAAATTATTTCATTCGATTTTAATTTTAAATTTAATTTTAATTTCTTGTTTCTTCAACTACTACTAAATAACATACCTGCCAATCTAAAATGTAACCAAATACTTAGGAGTTCACCTTGATAAGTGAATTTCACAACATACAAAAACAAAAAAAAAAAAAAACAATCAATCACTCGCTCTCATCCTTTTCGCCCATTACTATCACATTCAATGAGTTAAAAAAAACCCAACTTTAATATATAAAACAATTATAACTCATTTTTGATCATATGGTATCCAAATTGAAAGAGTATATATGAGAAATATCACAGTTCATAATTTTCAAAAACTAATGAAAGATAAAACAGTTTTTTTCCATCATAAATTGATTATAAATGCATTATAATAGTCATTATGGATATTTTTGCTAATACCTATTTATTAATAAAACATCTGAAAACGTATGGTTATAATATTTAATCATTCAGTACGGGATGATGTGAAGATTATCACGTTACTAACACATTCGATTTTCATTGAACTTTTTTTTTATGTAGCTCTCTAAATGTCATCCTTAGGGACCATTTAAAATGTGTCTATATCACAGATTCTTATGAAAAATTCCGTTATTCAGCTCAAGTTTTCAAGTCACATTGATTATTTAATAATTTAGATCTATATTTTATGAGCGATAAGGGTTCATATTTCTTTTGTATTACGATAAACAAATAAATTAATTGTTGTTGGTAATCGCTAAAATAAAGAAAGCAATTCAAAATAAAATCGTTTTTTTTTTTTTTTAGTTTTCTGAAAAATTTGAATTTTCAGATATGAACCCTTTTCAAAATTTACGATTCAATTGTTATCGTCTGTACAGTTTTGTAGTCTGTACGAAGATTTTTATGTTTAAATATATATGTTACGGGCAAAGTATACAATTTGGGCAATATAGATAACATATGATATGATTTAATGAAATATGATAAATCGTAAAATATAGTTAAAATAAAGTCAAATTATTATCTGTAACTAGTTTATTTGTTCTTATCGTATTTTTACAATGGGAATGTCCGCTTGTCCACATATACGCGTATGCGGGACATAATATATTATTACTATATTTACTGATTTATAAGTTATATTATATGTAATTGTAGTGCTTATTGTGTAGTCGGCCTTTTATCTATTCTCAAAAAAGAACTATTTAGTAACCGCGAATCGTTTGTATAGTGCAGGTTAATTTATTCAGTGCGTACCTAACTACTTATTCGAATATGGAAAAGTTTAACAAAAATTTAAACAATTTGTTAAAAAAAAAAAGATTCAAATACTTCATTTTTTACCAAGTTAAAATATTATCAATTAATTTTACACATAAATCAATTCAAAAACAAATAAAAAAAAAAAAAAGGAACTGAATGATTATAAACATTAAAAAAAATATGACGTGTTAAAAGTTACTGATGTTAACAAGTTAATTGTACCAGTATCTGAAAACAATGAAATTAAATATTATGTACATAATGAAGAGTTATTTGACGTTATACATAATATTCATTTATCGATTGGACATGGTGAACGAAACAGGATGGAATACGAGGTAAATACAAAATATAAAAATATCTCCAGAGATATGATTATGCAATACTTAATTGCGAATCGTGTAAAAAAAAAAAGGATGCACAGCCAAGAAAGGATTGGTGGTGCAACCAATTATATCAACAAAGATGAATTAATCAATAATATAAATACATGTCATTAATCATTAATTTATCATTTTTCATTAAATCATATCATCCGTTATCTATATTGACCAACATACGAAGGGCATTTTATATACTGTCTGGACAATGTATGAAATGCCCGGGCATTGTATACTTTGTCCGTAAAATATATATTACAGTTGCTTAGATATGTTGGGAAATATAATGGTAGATGTTACATTTTAAGCAACAAAAAAAAATTAATTATAAACGATTCACTGATATTATATGATGATGAGAATTATAGATGCGTATACAAATAAAACACATACAATTACAAATATACCAATCCAATAATTTTGTAATATCAATCGAATAAAGTTTCATATAGCAATAACTTTGAATAAATTAACGATTACTTTATGGTTGTATGTTTAATATGATGTACATGACACGGACTGTGAATTATAAAACGTAATAAACAATACATTTTATGGGAACATCATTGTTTGGTCACTGTATAATATTGCCATTAAAATACGAGCGCTGACTGCAGTATAAGAAGAGAATTGATCACTTCTGCGTGTGGTTCTACATCCCATCTGTTGTTTAACAATTTTAACTTGTTTAACAAGCTTTATCTTGTACTCTTATAATATTGTTATTAAAAGTGCCTTTCTTTTTTTTTTTTTATTTGAACGATTGTACTTTAGAATAGCGATTCAAAACGCATAATACGATATTGCGATATTGTTTTTGACATCAAAAGCCATATCGTAATATTCTTAAATCAGTTTATTTGATTATTTCCGTACATTTTTTCTAGTAAAATTTTTCGCTCTGATTGTTGGATTTTTAATTCTGAATTTCGAACAATATTTTTATTTGTTGCGTAAATAAATATATCTAAAAAAAATCGTATTTATCAGTTACAATTTTGAAACTCATTAGCCTTTTTATGATGCATAATGTTATATAAATTGGTTCACATAAACCATCACAAATGTCAACATAGGCGTGCGCAGACTTTGTCCTCAGTGGGGGCCCCTTAAAAAGGGTGAACCAATGTTTCTTGTACTAAAGACTACAAGTATAATTAAATATTTTAAATTTTATAAATTATTTATTTAATTTAATATGCAAATATAAAAATAAATACTATTTAAACTTACACAATTTATATCTAAGAAATCGTTATTTACATACTATTATACTATTTAAAACTCCATCTTTCTATCCACGGGAGTAAGGTTTTTGAATGTCTCAATTACATCTTCAATTTTTATATTATATGCAAGTTCTAATTAGTCTGATTAATAACTAATAACTTCATTACATTTATTCACAGACATCAATTCTATACTATGAGATTAAAACTGGCTTTATTTTATTCATGTAAAATGTAAAAATGTCCGCTATCTTGTTTAGTATAGATATACGATTATTAAAGGAAAAGCCAGAGTCCGCAGGGGGGGCAGCCCCCCTCCCGTGCGCATTCGTATGAATGTCAAACAAATATAATATTTTGAAAAAAATACCTCACTTTACTCTTGTTTATTGTCAAAAGAAGGTGAATAACAATTCAAGGATTCTTGCGGTTTAACTAACCGTTTATTTCGTCGTTAATATTTTTGTGTACCCCAATCAACGATTGCCACTACAGTGGTTGCTAATGAGCTCAGTGCTTAAACTTAATGCAGGGCATTCTGTACGCAGACTTGCTGACGACGATATTTTTTTGTCGATAAAAGTAATTAATTTTTTTCTTTTGGTAACTCATGTGACAAAAATACATTTATATGATACATTTTGGAATAATTATCGTTCATATTTTTATACATACATGTCAGATTACAGAACAACAGTAACTAAACATGACTAGCGTAGTGATAGGTTAGTGAGGTTGCTTAAATTACATGTATTTAAGTGAATGTACATCATATGATAGGAGAAACATGATTATGCGGGGACAAAATGTCTCCAGAACGAAAAAACGTCAGATTGGCCGATAAATCCTCGGACAACTAAACAACGGCCATGTATATTTATACTTATGTGCCCACTCGAATAAGGGACTTCGGGCTCGGCTTTATCAAAATGCTTATGTTTTATATACCCAGGTTACACCGCAATAACCCAAACACAGTGGTCGTATAGCAGCTCCGCAGTCAATTGTGTAACAGCCGATGTACATTAAGAGGAAGGTATACAGTAAACCGAAATCACTATACCGTGACCATCGGCACGAAACATTTCATAAGTGGTGCTTGTAATAATAATGATAATAACAACAGTAATAATAATAATAATAATAAATTATATTTACGTTTCATAATTGAAATAAAGAAAATAACACAAAACATTAAAATTGTAATTGTTTTTTTTTTCCGACCTTAGTAACGATGTACCTACCAAATGTTTGCTTGTTTAATGTTCACTATTTTATGTATAGCAAGCTTTTCGAAAATTAATTCACCGGGATGCTTACGTTCACAAATTTGATTTAAAATATACCATCTAGTTTTAAAATCATAAACTTTGAAATTAACCATAGATAAGGTATTTACCTGAGCAGGTAATCATAAGTATATATTAAGTGATACAAAATAAATAACAAATAAATAATAAAATATAAATTACTCTAATTATAGAAAAATAGATATTAAACTGTATTACTTGTATGGGTTGACTCGTTTCGAAATCATATTCAGGATAATATCTTACTGATTTTACAAGATTTTAAGATTTATAAAATTTTAAAGATTACATCTTTAACATAAAAAATGATCAAATAAACATTATATTCTTTCATGTTCCATCAAAATATATTTTAAAATTGTTAATTAATATTAATTTAAATATTTATTGTTAATTTCATGTACTAAAAACAAAAAATGTGTATAAAATATATATACATAAATCAAATATTAAATCAGTTTTTAATTTAAAACGAGACTAAGAACTTTCAAAAACTTAGCATTTTGCTGAACCGTCAAAAATATTTTTCAAAGTAAAAACAACAAAATATGTTATCCATGTATTATAATTTTTAAAATATTTACATATACTTTTTAAGTATTTTTAGTTTTAATATTTTTTATATCTAACACGTTTATAATAATTAATTATTTTTTTTTAACGTACATATTTAATTTGAATTTTATTATTACATAAATCAATCTGAAAATAATAATTAATAAATCATAAATTCCGATTTAAATTAAATTTATTAGATCTTAAAGATTTTTTGTATGCTCATTGTAAACGTAAATTTATAAGTTGTAAAAAGCATACATGTATGCATATATTGTCATTTTTAAAAGCTAGAAGTGTTCCACATAGTTTATAAGCACTTAAAATACCAATAAAAAAAAGTCGAATGACAAGGATACTTCGTAAAATGGCAGTAGGATACTCCTCCCACCTGAACGTTAAATACTTATAAAGCTGCTTTTGTGTTCGATTTTTATTTTTTAAAATACAAAATCTTTTAAAATATTATGATTAAAGATATACATTTACATTAATAAACTTCAAAAGATTATTACGACATAAATGTAATTTTTTATTTTTTTTTATTTTACAATTTGAAATACACAATCTATACAACATAGCACAATAAGTATATATGATATTATAATAGTAACATGATTATTTTGAATTAAGAAATCACCTATTGGTGACCCTTGGCTGGGAATGGAATGTAAATTTAAAAATGAATATCATACTTTTATGGATTTGTATGAGTTAAATAACACGTAAACAATTACATTTGACGTTTAAATAAATTTATATTTTTATAGACACTAAAATATTAACTATTCAAATAACATATTTTATTACCAGATAAATTACATGAAAATTAGCTTTTACAAAATAATTGGAATAATGAGTCCATGGGCGAATGTTACAAAAAGTTATTGACTATTGTAATAATAATATAACCATAATAAATGCATATTATCAGTTAGTCCAGTCTTATATGATCGGAAGCCATAAGTTTTCGAGCTACAACTGTTTTTCACTTGTAAATTAAACAAGATGAAAAAATAATTGTTTTACATTTTTTCCAAATTATATTTCTTATATACGCAATAGTAAAATAATATTATAAAAATCTAGTTCATGGTCATTGAAACTGCCTTCTGAACACGTATGTTTAACCGAACATGTTTATCAAATTGTCATAAACTAACCAAATGTAAAAATTTAAGTACCTTAACACGGCCAGTGACATTATTTCAAACAATCAATATTTTATAATATTTAATATGTACGAATGCGCAAATATAACAGAACAAAGTTGTATAAATAAGTTAGGTCTGTTCTAAATTATATTTATTGTTGCAAAGAGCTCTCGTGAAAAGAAAAAAAAAACTTTTTGTGTTTTATTTTATTTTATTTATTTATTATTTTATAGCACGCTCGTAGGAAGTGAAAATTCTTTCGCAGTTGTTAAGTTTGTAGTTCATTTCATTCATGATACTGATATTAGAAACGAAATGAAAAATTTAAAATTAATCGGCTTATCTTATCCCAAAAATTATGTTTTCCGGATTTCCATTGACTGATTTTCGGTTAACTAAATTAGCACCACATTGGTTATTGATCAACGCCTCCACAGTAACTAAAATAGGACATGCGATTTTGCGTATTTCGTATGAAATTAATATTGATATATTACTTTCGTTATTGAAAATATTTATATTAATACCATTGATAACATTTACGAACGCAGAAATGAATGTATATTTTTCTGCTCACATGATAATAATGCAACCCTCTATAAACAAATATTTTACTTAAACTCGTATTTATTTTTATTTTATCTAAACACATTGATTTTATATCATGCGGATCAAACCCAATTCGTAAATAGTGTCGCTGTACAGCCACAGATCAAGTGATATGTAATCGTTAAACGTTTACTTTTAACCAAAATAGCGCAGTGGGTTATAATGTAAATCAGTGGTGCACAACCTTTTTTTGATTTCTCGGATATATTTATTTTGATGAGGTGGTAGGGGAAGAAATACGAGGTGATTCATCTCCTGGCGTATAACTGTAGAGGTGAAAATTATCGTAGTATATAATTTACTTTACGCTAGCGACATACGGCTCAGAGTCATGGACAATCATGGACCGTTTGAAATTATGTCGTATATGAAAAAGTTCCACGGACAGCCTACGGAACAAATTTACCGATATTAGAGGAATTAAAAATGCGTGAGGACAGTCGACTCTTCCCTTCGGTATAGCGTCCAATCCTAATGTTGTGTGGTCGTATATTATTAGACGAGATGGTATAAAAAAAATGAAATTAATTGTATTAATTATTGTATTTATATTATATATTATATTAATTTATTGTATTAATTAATTAATTGTACAAGATAAAGGGAACTAAGGATGATGTTCTAGTTTTATTGACCGAATCAAAGTTTTTACAGGGATCAGGTGAGTAGCAGAAATCGTGTAGGGCATAGGAAATCGGGAAGTTTGGAGAAATATTAGTAGACTTGTTCGAATAGTCACGACGTTCGAAATCTCTAAGAAGGAGCGTCTATTATCGACTGCTAGTCCGACATATTAAAATTTGTCACCGATAACATGTTTGTTACTCGATAACTACGATTGTACGTTAATAATTAGGAAAGGTGTTCGATTGTTGGTCGGTTCATGGTCGGGCGTGAGAATAACGTTTTTCGTGAGTGCAAGAACCCGTGGTTCTACCCCCGGGTGGTGCGTTGCATCCTAACAGCGACTGATCGATGTCGTCCGGAATATCAGATCAATTTTAACAAAGTACAAACATTTTAATTTAATTTATCATTCGATACGTTTCCGAATGAACATATCGTACGTCAATATACGGTACATGATAATTAAATGCTTATTTAGCGATATGATTTTTCAAATATTTATAACTATTTTTTCTATTATTATATTACAACCACGATTTAAACCAACTAAAATCAAATCTTCATCGGTTCTATAGGGTTTTGATTATTAACGTATGATATATTTATTTGAGTACTTTGGTTGTACATTACGAGACACATTAATAATATATTTTAAACGTTTAAGAATTTAAAAAATAGACAGAGTTTGTTCTCGTCCACTAGCCTTTCAAGCAACGAACGAATATAATCACTTTTAATCGTTTCGGATCACTTACAACTTATTTCATAAGGTATTAAGAGTTCAAATTACAGATTAATTTTTCTTATTCTAAAATTAGAAGAGAAAAAAAGACGTTGTATGATATTTATTTAGCAGAATTAAATTCATTCGAAAGAGATTTTTCAATCATTGATACATATTTGATAAAAAATCGTTAAAACTATCGTAATTTATTCCAAATAGTTGATAATTGGATCACGATATATGCTACATTTAATTTAGATACAGTTTGTGTGTTGAAGGTAGCACCATGAGCATAACGTTAAAGCATCTACAGGGCAAGAAGGAAAAGACTTAAAACAATATTAGTTAATAAATTTATGATTTCTTCTTTTAATTAATACTAACCTCACTTGTTATTGGTTTAATGTTTGCCTGAGAGTTAAACTCAGTTTCAGTAATATTTCAAAAATATTCATAATCCCATGTAATCTACTACATTAAAATATTAAAATACCTAATAGCTGATTCTATAATTTTTTTCTGCTTATTATAACTCCGTTTAAATATACTTTCTTGAAAATTCCTGTAAACAATAAATATTAAGTTTTAAGTTTGTTTATTCGGCCTATTGTAACGAGACAGCGTAGTCTCATGCATATGTCGTGTGTGTGCGTCTCTCCCTGACGGAGTACTAATGATTTACGAAATTGATATTATCGATTAATTATCAAGATTAGCATGGCGGTCATCACCGATTGCGACCCGCGCGTTATTCCTACTGTACTGTATTGTATTCATGGACTACGCTGGTAACTGAACATAGAACATTCTTGTATATAAGATCAATGAAATGAACCTACAATCAACTTCCTCCCAGTTTATAAACGTGCTGTCCACCGAATATACGAATACGGTTATTATAGTAAACCCGTTTTAAACGTATAATTTAGTGCACAGACAATCACACCCTTTTCCACTGCTGCTCAATAGCTGCCGTACGGATCATCGCCATCAGGTACATCGGAGGTCGACGTCCACTTCAGAAATCACCAGGAGGAGTCAAGGAGCCATCACCATAGGTCAAATGAGCCATTGCCGTCCAAGTTTGAACGTGGCACCACCAGGAGGCGTTATTTATATATATCTAGATAAAAGTGGTTTAATCTATCTATATCTAGATAAATTCAATTTCTACAGAATTTATCTATATCTAAATCATTTTTTTTTATCTAAGCTTTACACTAGTCGTTCGATGCTACCATAGATTACGCTATATTTTAGCGTAGCATACTGTAACTAGCACGTTGGTAATTGTGTAAATTGTCTAATACGTCTACTGATATTTGTGAGTAGCCCAAACTATTATCTGAATGTTGTGAATTTTTTTGAACTCTGTAACGAGTAATGTTTATTGTAAATGTATACTTATGCATATTTGTGTGATACTTATATCTCTTCTTCTTATCGTGTTGTGAGATGAATATTTATTAATATATATTGTTAAAATTGTAAACATGTTTTTATTATACAAATAAATATAACAAAATTAAGAATGCATATATCAACATCACGTTTTGTTAAACCATGTATAATCAATGTCATATTAAACGGGAAGTAAAATTTTTAAAATCTATTACGCACAATTTCAGAGGTTTCATCGAATACATAATTTTTTTAATTTTTTTTTTTAAATATATTTATTACATAGTGAAGTTTGTAAAACAAATACAGTACAGGTAACAGTACATTGTATGTCTACCAGCATCCACGAAGTGAGTATTGATCAATGTTGCATGAATAGCAGTTTTTCGCAACGAAACGAATCGGTTTGAATTTTAAATTGTGTACCGTTTTAGAGTTTAAGCTATATCGTCTTCGTTAAAAATATTATACTTTTATACTTCTTTTGCCGACAAAACTACACCAGTGTCATTGTAAATTATTTCTAAAGCGTGTAATGAATATTTAAAACATTTTAAATATTAATACAATTTATTTTACAATGTTATATTTATAAATTAAAAATTATTTTTAACACAGATTATATATTTATAGTTTAACATTAATAAAAAAGTATTAAATTTAAATGTATTACACAATTAAATTCATATTATCATTTATGATAAATATTTAAGATAGTAGTTTTAAATATTAATATAATTTATTTTATAAATTCATATCCCCCAATTCTACAATTATATAGAAGATAGATTTATATTTTTTATTTCAATATTAAATTTATTATACAATAAAATATACATAATCACAACTACGGTTTAAGGCTTAATGTATAGGTTTAATTTCAGTTTTTACTAACTAGTGTTTGAGGTCAATACGGCAATCGTAATACTCATAATTTTGACTTAATATTAAAAATGTATTGGTGACGTCAATATAGGCGTCGTACACATTTAATAACTACTAAACACTGTGATTAATCTTAGTCGGCTGAATGATTTCACTGTATTAGTTTATCCCTATCAAGCTGTCTTAACAGAGACCAAGGGATAACCAAAGACAGTGAAAACCGCTAGCCAGATACTAATGGTAAGGGTCGCGTCGTGAGTTATCATTTTTATGTTTGTTACAAGCGTCATGTACATAATAATAATATAACTGTGTTAAATCTATTTTAGCTTACTTACACTGAATATTGGGCGTATTTTTTTAATCACCAAAATGTATGGAATAAATCCGCGGAAAGTTTTAAAATGCGAGCAAATAGACAAAAAAGGTCGTTTTAAAACGCACAACGCAAAAATGTTGGGTACATCAATTTCCAATTCAGTGCATACATTGAACACGAACAAACTTTGGCAATTAAATTATTTGTAAAGGGTTTATAGATCGTTGTGTTTTAAGTATAAACTGTAGGGGAAATTTGGAGTTTAGACCCAAAGTACATATATTGTCGAAAGTAATTTCAGGTATAGTATTTATCGTTAAGTAATTTAATTAAATGTGTTATGAGAGTGAATTCCATAAGTTCTTAATTTAAACTCCACAATGGAAACATTTATAATGGCGCATTTATATAGATAACCATAATAATTAGATCATGATCAAAAACGGTGTACCAAACTGATCTCGAATAATATACCTGTAAACGTTGCGTTTAAAAACGCTTATAACCGTTTTTTAAAACGAGTGCGATATTGTCATCGGTATCCGATAAGAATATAAGTACGTTATGACACATTATTTTTGGTGAACAAACATACCACGTGGTATACCGTAACATACGTATACATACATGTAACATACCACCGTACGGTTATAGCGGTATTACCAAACTAAATAAAAAATTTAATTTATTCTGTTCATATTGCATTTGTTTAATTTAATACCTATTTTTGAATTTTTAAATATTTTTTTATTCATATCAGATATTATATAAGTTGTGCTCTTATTTTGAAAATAGTTTTCATTAAAAAAATAACATGGTGCCAAAAACTAACATCGATCGCTATGATCATTTACTGCATTGTGTTTATCACTTCATGATTTTATAACGCGTTGTTAACCATTATGTGTCAAACAATTAGAATGTATTTTACACTTGTGAAGATAGATCACAAATATTTTTCGTACTCTAGAACCGAGAATTTCTCCAATAAAATATACGTGATATTCAGTAAATCGATACATTTTTACATAATACTTAACAAATTCATACTTAAAGTCTACACCAAAAAAATATAATTACGCTTGCAAACACATTTCAAATGAAGGCCACTCGCTTTAAATAATAGTACATAAATAGTATATACATAATATTTTACCAATAAAATATGCGGAGTGTGATAAATTGAGCTCACATATTTAGAGCCTGTAACTAACAACCACGTAGTGCGCGTACGGAACCACGCGAAATATTGAGTACGATTATTCGTGACGCCAAGAATACCAAATCCTTTAGTTATATAACCGTTTTGAGTGATTGAAGAAGGAATCAAATTTATTATTATAATATGTATGCCAGCACCGGACTTCAGTTTTGGAGCACCATGGTACAACAACTAATCGGGAGCACTTACAAAAAAAAAAAAAAAGAAATTTAATCGACATAAATCTTGTCTACCTGCTTTTTCAATAAATGTTAAATCGAACTAATAATAATAATAATAATAATACGAATGAGTTAAAAGTGAATCAAAGATCAAGAATTTTATCATTTTTACAACGTATTGAATGATAATTCCGTACTTGATAGGAAAATGATTTCGTTATGATATATTATCACAATAAAGTATTATTTTATGTCGTTAAGAAAATCTAGGCCATCCACCTGAAACTCTGGTACACAGAACATCATTCTCTGCCCACACATTAAATTTGGCACTGATATCCGCGTTACGAACCTAGGTGATAATGGATGCGGGGGAAAACTGTGTGACGTAAAAATGAACAAAGAAAAGATAGCCGGAGAAAATTAATCCGACAAAGAAAATGGCTGTACACAAAAACGGCAATGGGTAAATTAATCCGACAAAATGACCGAAGACAAAAAAAAAAAAAGTTCATTGTACATTTCTTCAAACGGACTTTATTATTATTATTATGAAGTTTAATACACGGTCCTTTTTCCGAGACGTCAAAGAGTAACTTTGTACTACAGCAGGTCGCGGAAGAACAACGTGTATCCACTTCTCTAGTATTCTGTTAGTCAGTCTACGTATGAAAAATATATATACGATACGCGATTATTTGGATGTGTTTCATTGATTAATTTATCAATTTGTTAATTAAAATTATGGAATAAGGGATGAACCTTATCGATTTCCATGATCATAACATACGGTTGTACATTCATAATAGTGCTTGTTACTTCACGTGAACACTCTTTCAAGTATTCACATGAAATTATAGTTCGATATTGAAGACCCAATGCTTAAAGTTTTCCGTGAATTTAGTATATTATTCACGTATATACATAAATCATTATATTTGTGTATAGCCTTGAGTTTGTGTATTCGCGTATTTACGCCTTAATTTACTTAGCTTTCTATTTTTATCCATAGAAGAAAGATGGTTTCAATTTTTATTCATATAAATTAGAATAGTTTAATAAACGATACTGCAAAGTATAATTACATCAAAGTGGCTCAACAAATAAAAATAATAATTAATGTTTTACTTTAAAAAACATAACCTATAGATCAGTACAAGACACTTTTAAATATGTCTATTGATATTAATTATAAATAAATAATAATCAATAAATAAAAATAAAAATAAAAAATAAAAAAATAAGAACAAAACAATGATTGTTTGAATCATTCAATAGCAATGTAAAATATGACAACATTCTAGAAATCATTATTTGAAAATTATTTCTTTTTATAATAATATAAACAGTAAATAGTATATATTTTCATACCAATTAAAAATTTTTCCTAATCATTTCTCGAAGCACAATTCGTTGACGTGGTGGTAACAGCGAAGCGTTAAAAAGTTAAATTATACATTAAACATAGATTTTGATTTCAAATTTCAGACCAAGTTTAAACAAACGCTTTTATTCCACATAGAAAATGTATTTAATTAAAATTTACCGGAACTGTTAACCGATAGCTATTTATTTTTTATTTTATTTTTTTAACACATATTTATAATAGTTATCATGATTATTTTTCAACATAACAAAGGAAAGAGTACGAAATTAAAATTATAAATAATCAATCGGATTAAACTGAAATCAAATAATATGAACATAAGATGACAATATATCAATTAGCATATAGTTTTGCACTTTTGTTAAATGTAATACTAGAATTGTACAATTATTTTAAATATTCCAAAATTGAAACTTATTTGAAGCTATCTAAACGTAATGTTTTCGATTAAATGTGTATGAGTAGTAGTATTATAGGGCTTCTGACCATGGTTTTTCAGTTTTTATTTTTCGAGGTAGTTTTGCTGCGGTAAATTTACGAAATTTGGCTTCTTTTCAAATAATGATTTTGGCTTCTTTTATTTAGTTTTACCACGGAAAATTTACGAAATTTGGCTTCTTTTTAAATGATGATTTGGCTTCTTTTATTTAGTTATACCATGGGATGTTTATGAAATTTACCTTATTTTTAAACCATATTATTAGTTACATTTTTTTCAAATTAATAAACATTTTATAATTTACTATATAACCTACTATTAAATTATTTGCTAAATCTTTTGATTTATATGTTATCATATTTGTCGGTAATATATTTGCAATTTGAAACACTTCCGTAGTCCAAATCGGAGTATAACCATTAGCGAAAGCATTTTTGTATTTTGAAATCCTAACTTTAAAATAAATGAAAATAGAAAATCGAAGTTTAAAATTAACTTTAAAATAAATGATAATTTTAAACTTCGATTTTCTAGGTTTTTCTTGTTTAAATTTAAATTTTATGGATTTTGTTTGAACTTCGTGAGGTGTACATTTAATTGTAGTGTGAAATGAATTATTATGACTGTTTATTAATTTTGATATTGAATTATACCAATTCCAAGAACATGTTACTATAAAATGTTTATACATTTTATTTTTTAATGCTTTTATGACGCGTTCGACCATTCTAGTCTTTAAATTAATAACCCAACCCTGTGATATCAAATTTTAAGTTTAGCGGGTTAGAAATGTTAGATCCACCATATTGGAATTTCGAAAAAAAAAAGAAAAAATAGTTGATTTTTGATACACACTATCAAATTAGTTATTTAGTGAGAATCACTAAAAAATGCAGTTAATTAATTCCTCTCGACACTAACATAAAAATTTATTAAAAATTAACTTTTCTACTTTTTAAATCCGCAAATTGATCAATAATATCATCATATTTTAGGTCCCTGGGGTTCGATGTGGCGATCCCAACCAATATTCCATGGTATATATAATATACAATATTTTAAATATTAGATTAACACTTTTTAATTAGGTGATTAACTTTTGGGAACCCCTATTAAAATTTTGGGATCTCCAGGTTGCCTACTATTGTTTAAACTACCAACATTACTATTTTTTTATGTCTAGTCTAAATTAAAATAAATTATATTCAAATCTCCAATTATACGAGTATTACATATTAAAGTTTCATATTAAGGGGCTTCAATACCAAGTAAGATAATGCTCCTATAATGTCTTATAATTTAGTACCCAGTGATCATTTTTTATTATTAGTATTACAAATAATAATATATAACAGATTGGCTGCCAAGCCCATTTTTTTCAAATTTGTTCATCCCACAATGAGACCCATAATTGGATCTCACCTAAATACTCAAAAAAATTTGTGAGATCCATTTGGGGATCTCACATATAGTTCATTTTAATACTTGAGATCTCAAATTGGGTCTCATATATTACGGTAAATTAATCATCATTAGATTCTACCGTTTTTCTAGTTTTATTTGGTAGTTTTAGCAAGGAATGATCATCTTTTGTTGATTTTTTATGATTATATTTGTTTATTCTATTAAAACAACTTTTAATATTCTTTTAATTAACTTTATTATTACATTTAATACGTTAACGAGTTGCACAAAGTTGAATGATAGGAATAGTGAACATCGGTACAAATGTACAAGACCTCATAGTATTATTGTTAAAATTCCCTCCATTATTGTTATCATGATAAATATTCACATATTCATATAATATATTGTATCATAAATATTCCAATTTGTTAAGTGTTTCAAAAATTCTATCATAGTGCCACATTATTATTAGTATATAGGTTAGCAATACTATTATTTTACATAAAATCTATGAACCTATATTATAAAAATACACAAATGGTTAATTTATATCTTACACTTAATAATTTAATACCTTTTGTATAAATATTTGATAAATTGAGGGGTCAATTCGGATCTCGCTTTGTATGAATATAAACTAATTAAAATATCGATAGTGTTACCCACGTCATGAGGTTCTATTTTGGATTTCATCCATAAACAATAAAAAAAATACCTAGAAAACCTTTAAATACCTTTGAAAATATATCTACTAATTTTGAAATAGATAAGGGAACTTTTTTCGGAGATATTTTTTTGAGCAAATCAACTAAAAAAACTCTTGGCAGTTTGGATACGGTGAGGTGAGATCCAGTATGAGATCTCATGGTAGTCAACCTGATAAAAATAAGAAAATATAATTCGATTTTGTCATATGTTAGTAATAATACTCCATACAATACGAGTCAACCTTATTTTTTAAAATTTGTTTTTGATATTTTTAAAACAAAATATCAAACTTATTAGGTAAGCCCTTTAACCTAACAAGACTGCAAGACTGCTATAATTTGATTTTATAATTTTAGATAATATGTATGATGTTTACAATAGTTTTTCGAATATCGGTATTAACCGGTATCAGAACCAGAACCAGAATCTTAATTATTTATTTTTAAGAAAAAGTAATTTGTAATAATTGCGCTTGTTAGAAATATGATCCATTTTGAATATAAATACTCTTAAGCTTAAAGAGTGAATTAATTATTATTTATAATCTATTTTAGTATTTTAATTATTATTAATTAATTATTTATTATGTATTTTTATCTGTTAGTGAAGTATGTTCAACTAGATCATCGTTTACTTCAACATAGGCTACAGAGGGCGTTATATTTGTACGTACTATCTAGTACTTGGTTTGTTACAGTACAGTTATCAATATTCCTGCTATAGCTATCAACACCTAATTATTATAAGTTAAAATTTATATAGCTTCGAAATAATTTAGTCAGTAACTTAAAATTTTCAACAAAAATCTACAATACTTTTTATAAAGATATATAAACTTTAGGGCTAAATATGAAACTTGAAAGATATTAAAAATATCATGTTTTTTAAGAATTTTTCTCAGATATATTTTTAAAATTCATAAAATAACATATTGCAATATCAAGCAAATAAACGAACCTATGGATACTCTAGATAAAATAACTTGATCTCCCCTTTGGAAAGGAAGCCGAATGGCTTTTTCAATAATAAAATGTGTACTGATTTTCTGGCTTTTATTGAAGAAAAAGTCGACAGTGACTACATTAAAATTAATTGTCTATACGGTTTTATGTACCTACCTAATATAAAATAAAACATATACGCACCAATATTTTCTAATTTTTGCATCTTCATAAAAAAATGTTTAATTGAAGCATTTGTTAAATTTATTTTTGATGTTTTAATTTTAAACTTGCAACTATTGATGTGTTTAGTCCAATTTGTTGGATTCATGTCACCTTTTTGTTGCCCACAAATTTCGTAACTTTTCATTATCAGAAACAGGATCAAGCTAAATCCATCAAACTTAATAATTTATATATTTAATTACTTTTAAGGTTAATAATGTATCACTGTATAAGTAATTGTTTAACTACCGTTCGTAAATTTATAAAATTGATTTCACAATTGTGTTTAAAATATTAAAATAAACTTATGTTTTATAATATTATAAATGAAAATGTTTAAATTATAAAAAATATTATAATGTAATATATTATATTGTATATATTTATATATATATTGTATATTATATTGTATTATGATATAAAATATATAAATAAAAGTATACAAGTCAAAAAGAAATAAAACAAGAACGGCCAACAATGAAAACGCGCTGAGCACAAGCGTAGACCATAGTGCTTAACTGTTGAGGTATTAATTTGTTGCTGTAAACACTTTTTGCATTAAAATATCAGAAATCAGAACTTGGTGAAAATTTGACTGCTCATAGTACTCAGCTTGGTTGGATCATCACCGGAAGACTCTTCGATCCTCCAGAACTTGTACCATTTTCGTTTACTGCCTCTCAAACTTATTCGGCTTGCAGTTTATCTGCTATTTCCTTGCATGCTACTGAATTATCATTGAGAATCAGGAAGGAGGATGCTACAAAAGTGCACTTCCACTGTACAGTACAGCGTGATGTTTCAGGCAGATTTATAGTCAGACTCCCATTTAATCAGAATCCTAAAAATCTTGGTCACTCCAGATCAATAGCAGAAAAGCGATTTTTGACACTTGAAAACAGAATAAGAAATAATATTAATTTATCCATAGAGTATCACAAGTTTATGAATGAATATATTAACCAGGGATAGATAGAACCTGTGAAGAATGAAAATAGTGCTCCTAATCCTGTTTACTACTTACCTCATCAAATGGTAACGAAAGCAGATAGCTTAATAACTAAAGTGAGGGTCGTCTTTGATGGATCTGCCGTTACATCTTCGGGCTTATCACTTAATGACGTACTTCTTCAAGGCCCCACAGTTCATCCAAATTTGTCTTCGATTTTGCTAAGGTTTCGTATTCATTCGGTTGTCATCACTGCTGATGTCGCCAAGATGTATCGCCAAGTAAAAATGCATCCTGATGATTGCGATTTGCAGCGAATTTGCTATAGAGCGAATCCCAGTCTGCCAGTCGAAGATTTTCGCTTGTTAACAGTGACGTACAGTACAAATCAGCAGCTTATCTCGATACTCAAGCGCTATCGCAAACCGCAGATGATAGTAACGATCCAGTGATCCAACATGTCATTAAGAATGATTTTTATGTAGATGATCTGATCACTGGCGGTCCAAATATTGATTATTGTCTAGAGCTGTACACAATAGTCCCAAAATTACTCTATGGCTCAGGTTTCAAATTGCGAAAATGGTGCACTAACTCGTAATCTTTATTAAGTCGTTTACCTTTATACATAGATCAAAATCATGTTCTCACTTTGACCGAAAGCGACACTGTGAGTGCACTTGGTTTGTCATGGCAACCGTCTTCAGATTGTTTTAAATTTAATATCAAACCATGGATTTCACCAGTTAAAATGTCAAAATGATCACTGTTGTCTGATATAAACAAAATTTTTGCCCCATTGGTTTTCTAACACCTGCATTAATAAAAGGTAAAATATTCATTCAAAAATTATGGGCATTGAAGATAAATTGGGACTCTCCGCTCCCTACAGAACTGCAAATGAAGTGGGAAAATTATTATAAATCATTAAAGTATCTCGAGCAGCTTTCAATTCCGAGAAAAGTATGCTGTAGTAACTATAAATCAATAAGTGTTCATGGGTTCAGTGACGCATCACAACTTGCCTATGGAGCCTGTATTTATGTTAAATCCATGAATGCATCGGGAGCTGTTTTTTCAACACTGTATACTTCAAAATACAGAGTAGCTCCACTAGGTCAAACCACAATTCCCCGTTTGAAACTTTGTGGGGCACTCTTGTTAGCCAATGTCATGAAAGAGGCTCTCACTGAGATTTTTATGCCAAAAGCCTTGGCATAAAATTCGAAAACTGTGATGTAACTTACTGGACCGATTCATCAGTTGTGCTGTCATGGATTAATTGTTCATAACCACTTAAAGCATACGTATCAAACAGAGTTGCACAAATTCTTGATCTAACAAAGAGTAATCAATGGTACCATGTATCGACAAAAATCAATCCAGCTGACCTTATAACTCGTGGGATAAGCGCCAAAGATCTTATAGACAGCTCAATGTGGCTAAATGGTCCATCATTTCTTTTACAAGATAGAATATTATGGTCGTCATTCAATTTCACTCCTCTTAATGCAGTACCGGAGCTAAGACCCATGAAATTAATGTTAATTAATGTTGATCATACAAATGATACATTTGAATGTTTTTCCAACTGGTCACAGTTGATACGAACAACTGAACAACTGCTTGGATAAATCGTTTCATAAACAATTTGAGAAGCAAGTTAAGTTGCTCTGCTCCGCTAACTGGTCCATTGTTGGTAAACGAATTGAATTATACAACAAACATTTGGGTTCGATATGCTCAACTAGAGTTTTCCGAAGAATCAAGCAAATTACGTAAGGGCCAGTCAGTGGATACCAAAAGTCGCCTCAAGTCACTCAACCCATTAATAGATAATGTTGGATTAATTCGAGTGGGAAGAAGGTTGAACATGTCCATGCTATCTGAACCACGCGAATTTCCAATTATATTACCTTCCCGACACAGAATTACTTATATGATATTTATTCACGAACACATATGACTTCTTCACGCCGGGCCTCAGGCACTAATGGCAAGCATACAGATAACCTAACCTAACCTAATTGGCCACTGCGAGGACGTACCATTGCACGCAATATTGTACACAAATGCACTACTTGATTCAAATTTCATCCAAAATTCTCATTCCCGTTGATGGCGCTATTACCCAGGGAACCAGTAGTGATAGACCCATCCTTCAACCGTTGTGGAGTGGATTTTTGTAGACCATATTTGTTTCATTTGTGTTTAAAGGCCGACGGGCCTAGCCGTTGAAGGCACATCATTATTATATTGTAATTTATTATTTCGTTTTAAAATTTAAGAATTAACATTTATGCTTACATATTTGTAACTTTTCTTGAAAATATGTTCAAATAATTAGCTTGAAACTAAACATTTTAAACAACTAAAAATAATATTAAATTACCTACTAGTTCAATAATTTAATTTATGATATTGAATTTGTGTGTATGTCTCTATGTTCAATACATGATTAATAGTTAAATGTTTTTTTAATTTAAGTCTAATGAAGTAAATTATAAATCATAAGTTGCGATAAAGGTGATTTAATATTATTTAACCTTCTCAAATTATTTAGGATCTTTTTAAAAAAAAATACGTATTTTTTTATTCAAGTTTCATTAACCGCAAAAAAATTTACATGTTTATCAATTTTTTAGAATGAAGCATAATTTGTGATGGTTGAATTATTATAATAAGAATACAGATTTTAATAATAATAATTTGCAATATGATATTTTTATGATTATTATAATTAAATTACTATTTTTTTCTTTATCACATTTTAACTAATACCTAATTGGCTTGTTATTGTATTTTAATTTTTGCAAATACAGCTTTTTCTAAAGGTTCAATCTCTATTTTTAATTTTTATACATCTGTATTATATCACACCACTTTTTTAAGAAGTTCAAAAGTAAAATCACATCACTTTTTTTACCTATATAAGAGTATTAAATATAATAACTGATATTTAGTGTTTTTTAAATTTTAAACTATCTATTTTCCTTTAAATCATTCGTTTAAATAATATTTATCTTAAAAAATGAAAGGTATAAAAAAGATATACTGCTGTAACAGAATATTAATTCTAGTGATGTAAGTATGTAGATTCCTACTAAAAATATAAAATCAATTTTTAATATTTTGCTATTATTATTTAAGTTTACAAAAATCGATGTAGAAAAAGTTAATAATAGAGAAATAAATATAAGACCATAAAAAAAGAAAATAACAAAACCATTGATATCAATATCATCAGTAAAAAATATTTAACCAATGAAAGTACGTTTTTTAAAACACCTTAATAAAATATGTTTTTCATCCATTTTCATTTATAGTTGAAATCGTATATGGATAAAATCACAAACATGCATTGAAAAAGAAGATACGAGTGTACTTGATGAAAGTGTGAATTCGATGATAGTTAAACTGGATGGATATAATTTTAAGTTTAAATGTCCGGTAAATAATGGAATAATGGAAAGGTCTATTGGGCATTACAGCATTACAAAATGAAAGACATTAAATATATACCGGTTAATGATAAGTAAGAAATATACAGTTAAATCATAAACAAATTAATTTCGTGACCCAATATGTAAATTACAAATGATTTATAATTATTTGGTTATAAAATACATATTTATAAATTATTTTTGATTAAACAATATCAGTTATAAAATAATATTTTGTATTATTAGGTGAAAACATTCAAACTGTTCAATTAAAGTATATACATCAAATGATAATACTAGAGATGTGAATATTTCAAATAAATTCACTAATTTGATTGAAACAATAGCAGGAAGATTTACTTCTGACCCGGATAAAAAAGTTACCAAGCGAAAAAATGATAAAGCATGATTGTTGAAAATATTTTTAACAAATTGGTAATATCTTGTTTTAATAATGATAAAATTAAATCGAAATATGTTTGACATAAATTTAATTGTTTCTGTTTTTGTAGAAATACATGCATTAACACAATGTTGTAATTGTTTCAAACGCGATAAATTATACGGTTTTTAACGACTCTTAATGTAATAGTTTCATAATTTGTATTAATTTAATAAAATATATCATCGGTTAATACATTTTGTTTGGAATGAGTATAAAGTACACTAAGAGTTGTGTTAAAACTAAATTCAGATATTATGTAATTCTATTTTTCTTCATCTAATTTCAAAGTCTGTTTTGTTAATTCACATTCGATTAGAATAACAATTTTAATCTGATAATCAACTAAAAATCCAATTGAATTTTTTTTTTTTTTTGTTATTAAAAGGTTGGATAGTAAAAACTGATTTACATACTACTGTTGAAGTCATTATGTTTTAATAATATGATGTAGAATATAATTAAAAATATTAATAACCTAATTCATCGTGAAAACGTTTTGGTGGTTTTGAAATCCTTGTGGACTTCCTTATAGTTTCAGTTTTGTTCTTTAAATTATATTTTAATAACATAATTTTTTTCACATGTAAACATTTAAAATCGGCCTTAATAACAATATTCGAAGGAAACATAACTTAAAAAACATATGCAATTATTTGCTGACTATTATCATCATACTAAATGATGTAATTAGTCATTCTAGGAATAAAAATTATAAAAATTAATAAGAAAGAAAAAATATTAATTGATATATTTTAAGAAGTTATATTATTTACTAACGACATCTAGTTAATTAAAAAATAATTTGATTGAAATAGAAAAATACCAATTAAAAAAATTGCTAAAAATTTAATATTTTACTTGAATTACAAAACTGTATAAAGTATAATACAGGTAACTATTGATTGAAGAAAAAATTTCAAAAAAAGTTAAATTAAAAAAAAAAATGCAGCTAATAATACGGTTTAAAATTAAGGTAAATTTCATAAAAATACCGTGGTAAAACATCTTTGGAAATAAACAAAAGAAGCCAAAATCATAATTTAAAAAAAAGCCAAATTTCATAAATTTACCGCGATAAAACTAAATAAAAGAAGCCAAAATCATCATTTGAAAAGAAGCCAAGTTTCGAAAATTTTCCACAGCAAAACTACTTCAAAAAATAAAAACCAAAAAAACATGGTCAGAAGCCCTATAATACTACTACTCATACACATTTAATCGTAAGCATTACGTTTAGCTTCAAACAAGTGTGTATGTATACGAAAAAATTAGTTTAACTTTTTTCTACAAGTATGTAAACATTAAAAACAACGATTAGTTCCTTTGAAAACTTTATGAATAAATAACCGAATAGTTGTATTTGAATATTTACTAAGTTCATTTTAATTTATTTTTTACAATCATCCATAAAAAAAAAAAAAAAATTTGATTTTGGTTTTTCGAAGAAACATATGGAGAATTATTTCATATACTTCGATTAGGGTATTTTTTCTGACTAATCCGATAACGGAAGTCAATCTCTCCGTGGATAGGAACATTCACTGCAATCGATAATCATATGTGCCACGTCGAATATGATTTCACGGGTTCACGTTTGATTAATATTCGTTCAACTAATAATAATGTTAAGTATTATGAAAACTTGAAATCACTCAAGCAAATAGGTTATAAGTTATAAAATTATTTATTTCAATAATTTCAATAAAATTGTTAGTTGAAAATCAAAATATAATTCAGCTAAACATATAATTATTTGTTTTTAATCAAATTAATTCAGTATGGCTGTTATTCAATAATTAAATAATACATTCGATTACCAAAATAATATTATAATTCGATCGGAAATTTATTTTAATGAATTTATAATAAAATAATTATTTTTAGGTTTTAAATAAATTATATTAATCACAAAAGAACAATTTGTTGAGTTTGATACTGACAACATATGAAAAAACTAGCTTCTATTTATATTTATAACGCTTTGTTTTATTTCAATTTAGAATTTAATAAATAATTACGAGTATATCAACAAAAATATGTATCAGTCGAAAGAATAAGCATTAATTAATTCAAAAACAAATTTGACACTACATTTTAAATTAAGGAAAACTCATTAAGAAATTACAGAGGTAATTTAATGAGGAACAATATTTAAGATTCATTGATCATTATTTTGAATAGTAATCAATCAATTTCATTATAACAATTATTATAAAACTTATAATCTTTAAGTAAATACCTTGTATTAAATCCAACAATGAATGAAAAGCCACAAAAAGTATTGTACATGAAAATGATTGGTGATAAATAAAATTATATTTTGAGTGGTAAGGGGATTTTCGATGATCGTATTTTCGGAAAATATTTTAAAAGATAATGAAAATAATTGAAAATATTTCTATAAGATATTAAATAAATCTGAAATGAAAATAAAAGGAAACTTAAGAAATGTAAGCAGCAGCAAATTCCGAAATGCTTATGTTTGCGATATTATCGAATGGAAAAATATATCATTTTCTTAGAATTCTGGAAATTATTAGTTTTCAGTTTCAATTATTTTTAAAACGTAATAGTTATTGTGTAATACACTTATTTACGTGTATAAATGTGTATGAAGTGAGATGAGTAATCTGCGTATTTCTATTTAAGCTAATATGATATCTACATGATTAAACTGACATAATATCGTTTTTGAAAAGGATACTATAGCAATACCTCTGTAATTAATCTAATACCCCACACAGTTCGATTATCTCTCATGAAATAACACAAAGAGCACAGTTTGTTTATGATCCGAATTACCGAATAGAATAGTTCATAGTTTATCTCTTAGTTTTTTGGATTTTGAAACTTCAAAACTGCAATACTAAACATATAAGAGATATTGACTATTACCATAAACCTTCAAATGGTAAATCAACTGTAAAGCTACGTATTAAACACTACTCGAGCTCATAAATTAATGACGGGGAATAATACTATTTATTTAGTTTTTATCCTATTCGGCAGCACTCTCAACGCTGTTTGCATATATATATATATATATATATTTATATAATATGTAGAAAGTTTTCAGTTTCCCCAAGTGAGAACCTAGAATGTTCCTAAATAGTTACGAATGACGTCCATTTATATATTTTTAGATGAACTGACTTTGTTTACATACATTCGAATGCATATTTTAAACGTGAAGAAAAAACTATGTTTTTATTAAAACTTGATGCGACTTAAATCAGTGGACATGTTGCAACATTGATGGAGAATGGGGAAGGTTGGAACATCGATCTTCAAAATGACGGATATAAAAATAACAAAAGAAAACCAAGAAAATAGTTTTCATTTTATATTGCGTATTTATTGGCAATTAATTTTTTTTCTTAATATTGAGAAAAGAAAAACATAAAGTAGCAAGATGTATGAAAGGCAAAGCTTAAACCATTATTCGATCCTTGTGAACATTGCAATTTTTAATTGTTATCATCAGGATTATTGCAGGTTTTTTTATTCTGAAAATATTTTAGGTTTAGTCTTAAAAAAAAAAAAATAATAATAATAATAATTAACAATATTTAAAACTGTTGTTGAAATGTTTGAACTATAGTTCTAAAAATCAATTTTAGAGTGCCATTTATGTGATTGTTTGATAAATTCAAATTTCTTCGTTGAATACAACATAAATTATTAATTCTAACAAATTGTGCGAAAGACGTCTTAAGTATTGATAAATTAGGCCTAAATTTACCATTTATACGTCGCCTAAAAACAGTGTTAGGAAGCTTTTTTTCATATTATATGCTCTTTGAGATACCATAGATGTTGCAGAAAACCCATCTGTTCCAATTGCCAAACCATTGAAAAAACAGGTTTTTCGGAATGCTATTACAATATAAATTTTGAAATATAATTTTTTAGTAGAATCAATTGTAGTGATTATATCATATTTCAATAATCATTTTTTAATAATGATATATTAAAATTTCTTACATCACGTATTTACAGATTATCATCAAATTTGGTTTTTATTTCATAATTCAACAGTATTTTATAATTTTTACAAAACTCTTTTTTATAATGTAAGACTTATTATTATACTTATTAGTTTCAACTTTTGTTACTTATCATTTTTCTGTTTCATTCATTTATCTTAAGTAGTTCAACGAAATTTCAAGATAATTATCTTTGTTATATTAGCTATTTACAAAGGTTAATACCTACTAGATATTTTGTAAGTAGAAAATGTAACCGGGTACCAAATATTAGCCAAGTAAACATTTTAATCTAACACCGAAAACTGACCAAGAGCTGAATAAAAATGCAGTGCTATGTCGGATACTAGGTAAGGGCCGAGTTATAATTATTACATCAAATACTCAGCCATCGAGTAATTGCCGGGTACCCGGAATTTCGCTTATTAGTACTACTCAATGATTCAATTTTAGCATATTGAAAATAAAATCGAATTTTCAAATTATAAAACTATAAATAAAAATTTTAATATCAATTTATGTAATTCATAATTATTGTTTGGTCATTTTCTTTGTTTACTTTTTTTATCGTTAAGTTGGTTTAGTCTCTTATCTGTATACATATATTTATTAACAACTTTTGAAATTTTGTATTTTCTCTCTCTTCCCGTTTCTCATTATTTTCTTCTCCTTCTCTCTATCTTTTTACCATTTCATTTCTTTTGATCTTAACTTATATTATTGATATAAAAATTTAAAATTAACATAATGAGAATTTTTTTGAAAACCATAAGGGTTTTGAGTTATTTTGTCGTTGTATAAACTGCGAAGAAATCCTGACTATCAATGCATAACGAAAGCATAGTGATGAGTTTTTAGAAGCTAATTTTAGAAGATTAATAATCAGCTTTATTGGAATAAGGTAAAATCAATATTATGTGGTTGATTATTTTCTAACAGATTGTATATATTAAGTTTTGTACAAGTTTAAAGACTATATTTTCCTATTAATTTTCTTGTGTTACATTAAATCATAAAACCACTGTTATAATTGCATTTAAATTCAATGTAGCATTTAGCATGATGACAAATAAATGCAGTTGTATTAAAAATAAACCACTATAATGTTAAAATTAATAAAAGTATGGTTTAATTAAAAGAGTTTATGAATTTTCGATTTATTTTTATTTGATTAATGACAGTAGTTTATCATTCAATGGTTACTTCTTCAATATTTTGTCTAGGTAAATGTATAACATTTCGATTCACGTATTAATTATTATTTCAAGTGTATGAATTGATTAACCGATAATAGTTGGACTCTGTTTACACATACAAATTGAGAGCTTACTTATTTTAACCCCATAATATTCCCATATCATATAGCAAACTTTTTCGACCTCCAAAAGCATTAATACTTTTTTATTGCTTGTAATTTTTACAAAAAATTATAATTAAGTTATATGATATAAGTTCTTCAACAGTTTCAATTTTTTTCAGCTATCAATTTCGTCTTTTTAGCTACAAACATATAACGTATAAACCGTGTATTGGTTGAAAGTCAAAAATATTACAAGGACCATTCATACAGGTTTTACGACAACAGTAGGAATATTTAAAAATGTATTAAAAACCGAAAATTTGTTTTGATCAACTCCTAAAAAAAGTACTAGACTATTTGCTTAGAGCTATGTCAATTTAGTATCTAAGTTCGGTACCCCATTAGTATATTGGTTAATATAAAAAATCAAAACATAATCTTCGAAGATGTTACTGTCTCACGGATTTATATTATCCCCTTTCCCATTCTTTTTTTTTAGTTATACCACAGAATATAACGAATAAAATGAAAACTAATATCCTTTTGCACAGGCAGCATAGGACTATGGCTTTAGTCAGTCGGCCATGACACCAAAGGTTAACAGTATGGCCAGTTCAACAGAACCATTTGACCAATTATTCACTGAAACAAATTTAAACCCTTTTATACAATGAAAATCAAAGATTAAACAATAAACATATGTCTTTTAATCACGATAATTTAAAAATGTTGTACTTATCATTACTACAAATCATTACAGTTTTAAAATAAATACAAACCTAAAAAAATTTTATTTTGCCATGTACATATTCTCACTGTTTACCCTAGGTGTCATGGCCAACTGATTTTCTTTTATCGGCTCACCACCGAAAGGTCTCCACTCCTAGGTTATACAGTTACCTTGTGATTACCACATTGACTTTCACTTCATGGAAAGAACTGATTTCAATAGTCTACAACTGTTTTACCTTTTTTTTTTGCATCCATGTTCATATTTATTTGTTATAATAAAATAAATTAATTGTTAAAAAATACATGAACTTTGTTATGTTTCTAAATGGACCAATTAAAATAGATTCTAAGAAAATATATAGAACAAATAATTTTTTAAGAATAAGGATAACATATTATATTTTATTTTATTTTTTTATTACAAATTATCGTCAAATTAAATTAGCTTGTCTGTAAATTTTTTCTTGAACTTTTGACGAATTATTGGTTGAAAATTCTAAGGTAACTACTTCTTTTCAAAACTGAAAATCGTCTTTTAATGTTTTAAAAATCTAAGATATTATAATTATGGTTAAAAAAAACTCCACATCAGTTATAATGTTTACAGATAATACATTAAAATTATAACATTGTTCTTTAGAACACAAAATTATGAAACCAAAGTGGCTAAAAGTTTTACTCACGTTAAACTGTTGACTTTAATTTTAATAGATCATATTTATACACCATAAATTAGGTTTAATTTAGTGAACATAATTTAAAATAGCAGGTTATATAACTACGAATACTATTATGTTGTCGGAATTTTTGTATGTTAATACACATTAATCTTAATACATTTACATTAAATTTAAAGCATAATTATTTATCGATAAATTATTTATTTTTTATGAAAAAATTATAAAATAACGAGAAGGTATAATATACATTGTACAGTTCGACACAAATATTAAGCATTTAAATGTCGAATAATATTATGTAATAAATCCGTGGAACTATAAGTGTTTGATTTTAATTATATTTAATTAGTGTGTTGATTGGAAGACGATAGAATTGAACGAATTATAAATCGATATATGTTTTATCTTTACTGTGAACTGATGTTCTTGCGTTACAAATGCAAATCAATGCTCGTCAGGATTGCTCTCGTGGTAAGATGGAGGGGATTATGTTTCAAGCATCATGAATCATATAGACGATGCGCACTTGCAAGTCAATCTTTTTTCAACTTGAATATGCATAGAAAATGTTATTTTTCCTCACTCCACGTAAATCCTAAGAACGGCTCTGCTGAAAGTAGCACGTGTACGCAAAACTGTGTTGATTATATTGGAGACCATGTATTTTTCGCAGGCTCTTCGATGAATATGAATAGCTTATGTTTTACATTTCCTTAAATACGAACGACATCACAGTACTGGAAGACTTATAGCACTTTACATTGTAATCATTATGTTGTTGAAGGAAATGGTTGTATTCAAAACGCCAACATGCCGAGTAACCTATTTGACTCATCCGTGTGTCGCGGAACGCTGTCAATTCGATTGAGTCTTGTTTTTGACAGGAGGAAATTTGAGCAACACGAAAACCTTGTAGATTGCCGACGGAAAACCTTTTTATTCGTTTGATCGTTTTCACAACATGTCACAAATCGATATTCTTTGGCATACGCAGTTACTATGCTCGTGATGATCTACAAAAATTAATAAGAAAAATAATACACCACTATCGGAATGATTGATGAAATTTTATTATTATTATAGCATATCGAGGTGGATTTGTGTGTGTTATTAAAAATCTTGTTGAAAAAATAATACTATTGGTGAATTAATCGAAAAAAAAAATGCTGAAGTGCCTGTGTTAGTTATATTTAGATGCGTTGAAAATAAACCATAGGTAGTTTAATGTATATTTAAAAAAAAAAAATGCCTATAAATATTAACATTATGTTTATATATGTATATGAAAAAACAAAATAAATATGTGTATAATCGGTAAACGGATTTTTGTTATATTTTTTTACCATTCAATCTAGACGATTAATTAATTCATGGTAATGACACTCAGTTCAAAATATTCCTATTAAGTATTTTATACTTCGAATGTAATTGCTCGAATGCAATTAGTGCGTTAGTTGGAATATTTGCAATTGATATACATTTATGTAGAAAAATATAGCACGTGTTGAATATCACTCTTGTCATGAATACGATATTTATTTTTATTTTTATTTTTTTTGTGTAAGATGTAAGTAGAACTCTGTTGTTGAAAAATATGAAATTTGTTACAAATAATGGCGTCATATAAGTAGGTGCCTAAAGTGGCAGTGACACATGACTTGATTTTTATCTGAGCGTCAAAAAAAGATTGTTTTTAAAAAATAACATTTTCATTCGATTTCATTCGTAGCTAAGAATTAAAGAAATATTTTTTAGGTTTACAGTTTTGTACTAACTTTTCAAAGTTTCTGTTACAATATTATTGCGAAAATATTAAATACGATTAAACAAAAGTAATACAACAGTATTGCTTATTAATAAATTATATGCAACTATAAATTCAACGACAATAAAGATTAGTATGTGTACTTTTTTTTAGAGAGATTTATCAAGTACAGTCTTTTAAAATAGTTAGACACTAAAAATATAACTATAATGTTTTTTCAACAAGATTTATTTATGGTCCCATATTAGTAATATTATATATGGCTATTATTGCGTGGTAATGAAATTCTTTATAAAAGTAGTTGTTCGCAAAACAGTAATATATCACGCGTATCACCTGCACACACTCAGGCTAAATATCCAGTTCGATGAGACGGGTAGGGGTGTAAGACATTAATGTGACAAAAGATTTTAACTTCGAAAATTTGATGTTAAGAACTAAAACTTCAATAGAAGTCAGGCATGTAACAATGCAACCAAAATACGTGTAAGATTTTAAGATTCGAAAGTGTATATTATTCTTATATAATAAAAATGTCTTTTATTTCTCCCGTGTGAAACGAAAAGATTGTGATGACTTCTCAGGACTGTTGACGATATTAAGTCTTTTCATTCTGTTTAGGCATTCCGGTTTCCTGGTAAATCTGATGAATATTTTTCTCATATTTATAGTTTGCTATATTTTTACTACAGACTACACTGTATATATATATATAAAGTTTTCCAGCTACTACTTATTTTTCATCAAACACGGATAGTTCGGCAAGAGGTATTATTTTTAAATATTCATAATATACAAAAGTTTGACCATTAGTATTAAATACAATTAAAAATACATATTTAAATTAATTTTTACTGAAAAATTTTACTTACTGGTGAACTTATTGCATTAACGGCGAATTCTTAAGTCTAAATAACTTGTAAGTAGGGATGTTACTTTTTTATTTTCATCCCTTCTGCAGACTCGTAAAAGATAAATCACTAGGTAAGTCACAATTTTAAAATCATGTTTTTTATTTGTTACCAGAGATACAAATACATTCATGTTTTAAGTTAGAAAATTGAATTCATTGGTAAAATACTTAACGAAAATCAATTTATAATTTCAATAAGATTGTTACTAAATTTAAATCTAAAATTCACTATTAAACAATAAAAAAAATATTTAAATCGAGTAGATAATGTGTAACTATAAATAATGAATATTTGTTCGATTGTATATAATAAAACAATATACGTAAACTGTAAGTATAATCCAATAACTTTTCATCACTGGTCAGGAGCATCTATTTAAAAATAGTAATTTTTCGTTTATTGATATATTTTATTTTTAATTCTAAAATACTATCAAGCATTTAAAATGTATTCGTGTTTTGATGAAAACGCCAATGAAGGAAACTGCGCTTCGTATACTGTATAAAAATATACTGGTATACATCCCATTATTCTTTTTTTCTTCTAAAATCTTTATAACAAAAATAAATCAAAAATGTTACGCAAATTATTGATGTTGACTATATGGGTGACATATTCTAATTATCTGTTTTCAACGTTGACGATTTTTTTTTGGTTATTATCTATATTCTTGTATTTGACACTAATGATTGAATCAATTGGTCGTAGTAAATTTTACAGAGCGTAAGCAATAATTATTATATGTTTGTGCATCATTATTATTTTAAGAATATCAAAGTGGTTTTGAAGAAATTAGGAATCCTAAATTAATCAAGCAATACATTAGTTTGTAAGATAATTAGTATTAATTATAAATAATTGCCTTATATCTATAATTTCTAAGTTTGCATATCCAGATCTATAAGAAATATTAAAAATAAAATTTCAATACGGATTTCGATAGATTGAATAAGTTTTTCGTTAATTATTCAAAGTCTTTTTAATTATTTCATTAATAAGTAAATTTAATGAAAAATATAAAATATAAACTGTACACCTTCTTTATTCGTATTAACATGAAAATTATTCACTAATTTTTAATACGTGGAAGAGATAAATTAATCATGTACGATATTTTTTGCTGTCCCACATTTGTGATACAATTTGGATGTTTTTTTTTTTTAATAAAAGGGAAAATACATTACATGAATATGTTCATTGAATGATTTGGAAAGCCATTAAAGTTAAGTAGTCTCATATGGTATAAAATACTTGCTAACGTTTTTAGAATCTGTATAAAATAATTTTTTTATTAATATTAGGCTGTATTGTACAATATTCTACTGCTTCAAAGCTAATTGTCCCTTAAAAAACAAAAAATGTAACAAACCGTTTGTCATTAAATATTTATATTTCAAACCGTAACTAATGTTATGCTGTACGTTATCTGAAAATTAAATATCTTATTAAATATTTTCTGTCGTTACTATTATAAAATATAATACGGTTAGAAAGAACTTGTAATATGTTTCTTTTACTAAAGAAATTACTCGTTAATCTAGTCATCTGCATAATTAACCATAAAATACATTTTGACGTCTTACAAATTTTTATTCTTGTTTTTTTTTTTTTTATATTAAAAATCTTTGTAATATTAATGATTATCAAATTCTTATATTTAATTTATATTAATTGAATAATTGATTTCGTTGGGTATCAATAATACATTTCAAGAATTCAAAAAGTTCAATGTCAATATATTTTCTTATTACATCTGAAACGGAATATGGAATATTTATTTATTTTTTTTTTTTTACTAGAAAATATTCGCCTATTGTTGAATTTTGAATAGAAAAAATCGTTCTTAAAATAACTATCAGAATCAAATATTTGTAATTCGATAAATTAAACGTTAATAGCTCATTAATTTCTCAAAAAAGTACATAGATTCGCTTAAACATATCACCATGAAGTATATATATATATATATATATATATATTGTATACACAGTGGTGTCGATCCTGCCTTTCAGAGGTGGCGGCTGCCACTCTTGTTTAAAGAGGTCTACGAACTGTGGGATTTTTTTTTTATACGTTTATAATTTGTATCAGTGGCGTAAAATTATATGGTATTGAGTTTTTTACAGTAAGTTAATAGACATATCATACATTATACCAAACTTTAGTATTAATAAAAAATTATGCCGCCATTCTTTTTGAAATATACTTCGGTGCCACTGTGTATACATGTTCGATGAAGATACGAGAAAAAAACGTAAGCCTCGTGAAATAATTGTGAATATTGAAAATCGGTGCCACACAAATGCGGGAGTTACTGCAATTATTTCGATGGTAGAAATAAAGTTCTACTTATTTGGTAAATATACCATATACATTTAAAAAAAATCAAATCAAAATCATTGTGAATAAATACTTTTTAGTTAAGATACATATGTCGCAAAACGAATTAGTATATATAATTCTAATATCACTCGTGTTTACACAATGAGATATAAGACCATAAAATAAGACTTAATGTAACCTGAAGGAAAAATAATTTCGTAGTAAATTATATAGCATTATTTTATCAAAACCCAATATTCTTCTCGACACAATTTTAGTGCCGAGTGGTTAAAAGCTCTCGGAGAAAATTTTCTTTGAATATGTTTAGCTGTTCTAAGAAAAAACGATTTCAACACGTTTGCAATCCAACTATGTACAGTTATAATAATTGTACGAGCCAAGAAAATAACTTCAATGTAAGATGTAATGATATATCACCTACAACTTATGAAATTCTATATATGTTTCATTCGTGAAAGGAAGTTATACGTTATGAAGTAATATAAACTTTCGGAAAGCATATCTTAAAAATGTACATACTTCTAAATAAGATGCCAGAAACTTACGGCCAACGTGATATTTTTTTTTGTGGCCTTCTAAATATTTTCATTGTATTTAAAATTATAATTTTTTACATGAATTTGTAGAAAATATAAAGTTTTTTATTTTATTCAAAATCGGATAATGAAGATAATCAGACAATAGAAATTAAAATATGAGTGTTTCCATCAACAATTAAATTAATATTAATTGTTGAAACTGTATTATTAATAACGTTAATTTTTATTTTTATTTCAATCCACAATGATAAGCTAAAGAAAAATAGCTAACGTAGGAATGATGTTGCCTACCTCTGTTATCATTATCATCAATAGCTATTGATCTGAGGGTATCTGAGTACAATAGCAGTTGAACGGTTGAAGATTATAATACGGTTGTATCCCTAGGTATTGATTAATCAGCATAGAATATTTACTAATTATGATATTGAGGTGGTTTTAATCTTTTTAGCGTATTCAATATTGCATATAAGAAGGTGGTATACGTCTGATATTATTATTTTGTTTTTACAGGACTAATAAGTCTTAGAGTTTGGATAGTAATTTATATTAAGTTGAGATATTTTTTGTCTGAACAATCGGATGAGTTTTTATTGCACAAAAATGCCTGCGACACATGTATGATATATTAATAAAACACAATTTTTTCGACTGCTATGTTATATAAAAACTATAGTAATTCCATGGTAATTTATTACTTTTTTTTTCCAGATTTTGAAGACTTACGTTTGTTTTCTAGATAGTATATATATATAATTTTTTCGTTTGACGTGACCGCAGTGAATTCGACGAATTTTTTGTTGTGAGCTGTACCGTCAAATCAAGTATGGCTGTCGTATCACCCTTAAAGATTGAAAAATCGAGTGTTATATTGGTAGGATAACGTAGTCAACGAAGTCAACAGCGATGCTTATGTATCGATAGCGACAGCGGAAAATACAGAGGTTTAAGTGGTGGCAATCACTGAGGCGTTGGCATATGTAGTGGCGCGGGGAGGAAGATGAGCGGGGTTATCTGTAACTGTCGTACTGTGAGATAATGTGAGATTCATTTATGTTTTTAGTTCGGAATTTGTCGTTCTTCTGGAACTGTTTTTGATGTAAAGATATTTAGCAGAAAAAGTTTTACTCGAACAACTTAACAATGAACTATTTCTAACTGATAGTCTAATGTTGAATATTTTACCCGAATTGTGATACAATAATCATAATAATTATACTTATTAATTTAAATCAATAGAATACTGAAATTCTTTATTGATTGATTTAATTACGAAAATACTATTAAAAAAGTAAAACAATGGCACAATTGTAATCATTATTATACGTTCTAAAATTGTTGGAGGCCGAGTATATGCTGTATAATATAGTTTGTATACAATCGAATTGATGTAACAAATACTTATTATAATTAAGGTATAAATCAATTAATGATTTATTTAGATTTCACTTTTAAATGCAGTAATTATTATTTAATTTTACGTAAATAATATTGTGAACTAAAATGTGTGGGTTTCTTTATAATAAATAAAAAAATACTTAGCCTGGGTATTATTATATTTATAAAGTACGATCGGTTTTAAATAAGTCAAAAAAAATCACAAATGAATAAGAAAAAAAAATAAAGGAGTTAAAATAATATAAAAACTATTTATTTATTAATATATCAATTTAAAAGTATTAACTAATAATTGTTTTTAAATTTATATTTAATTTAATTAAAGATTATAATAATCATTATCAATATAATAAATCGTTCAACTACTTTAAGGGGTATAAAATAAAAATACAAATATATAGAATTTTAAGTAATAAACAGATAACTGAGGGAAAAAATCCAATAATTTAAATTAAAGTTTAATTAAAACTATATTGAACTATTCTTAATTAATCAGTAGAATTATTATAAGCATAAAATAAATGAAAATTTCCTGATATAATATTTTCGCCTTACTTAAATTCCCCGATTACGACAATTATAAATGATATTTTTCATCAGATATCAAACCAATTACAAAAAATTATAAATATTTATTTCCACTCATTTGATTTACATACTATACTTAACAGCGGATAATGTCAATCATATTACTTACTTATAAATCTTAGAACTTTCCTTCTGTACACGGAAAGTTCAATTTGAGAAAAATATCACGTTGCCCGGTACTAATGATTGTGTTGCACAAGCTTCTGACGGAATTAGGTTTCTTGGTTTATTTTTAAAATTCCGTGAAACCCTTGCCTTCTGTTATTTCCTATTCATTTATATCCGTATCTGTAAATTGCTTCTTTGCCAATTGAATTGACAATGAAATGTTTCATTTTCATACATATCCTATTAAATCAGGTATACGACAAAGTGCTATTATTTTCTCGTTAGTTTTCAATTTCATCAAAATGCCAAAAATGAAACGAAAATACAACCATAATGAATCACATAAATTAAAAAAAAATGTATGTATTTTCATAGCTTAGTTGAAAATATAATACAGTAATCCCTCGTTATTCGCAAAGTTTACGTTTCAGCAAAGTTGCGTGTATAACGAAACCATAAAGCAATGTAAAAAGGCGGTTAGATTTTACTTTTGTGGTTTTAAATATCATAATTTTTTTATCCTTTATTTTTTAAAATTCCATTTTCAATTAATAAATATGAGAAAATTCTATAACATGTATTGGTTCTTAATTTTTTTATATTTCTCGAACACTAAATTCATTAATTTCATATTTTTAGTAAGTAACACTTCGGTTTCATCAGTTTTTAATTTATTCAAAATTTCAACCAAAATTTTACATATATCAACTAAAAACATAAAAAAATTGACGATTATTAACCATATGTGTGTATTTAACTTCCTTAGTATGTCTGTAATAAGTACATTAACTATATAAATATTACAAACAAGCTAAAGAAGGTAACTTCACACATATATAAGTACATAAGAACATATGTACATAGTTATATTTTTATACCATTGATTTTATTCCAAGTAGTTAAACCCAATAGTAATTAATTACAAGTAAAAAACAGCAATTTAATATTATTAGGTCGAAATAGGGGTATCATTATATCATGAACTACTGACAATTTATTATATCTGATTATAACGAGTTAAATAATAGAAGAAGTAAGCAAAATAATAGAACAAATATAAAGTTATTTTATTTATATATACTTTTCACCTAATTTTTATCTTATGTGGCAATGATAATAATATGGTTTTACCGATTTTTAAGTAATAAAATAATAATTATGTATGAAAGTGTCTAAAATTATTCACTGTTATGTCTAATTGTTTTGAAGAAAACTATGTTTCAAAGTATAACTTATAATATATAGCTCTAAATAATAGGTAAGTATTCTCATTTCTGTCTTTGACCTCTGTGTACTGCGAATTGTATAAAAATGGGCCATCCTAGCATCTGTTTAATTCATGCTTATTTTACTTTTAATAAAAATCAAACAAATACTCATGCGAAAATTGCGAATGCAAATTAAAAGTAAGTAAAATTAAAATAAATAGTAACTTTAACTTACATCTAATTAAACTTTTGAATGTGTATTGAGTATAATATTACAATATTATAAATGTAGATTGGGTTAGGTACTTTATTACATAGTTAAGCATAATACCAAATTTACTGAATTACATTTTACTTGAGGTTTTAAAAAACTGTTTTTCTTTACATTAATTAGGTAATAAAATATATGGCAAGGTCTGTTTTTTTGAGTCAATTACAATATACATAAGCTTATTGTATATGATAATTTTATAGAATAACACTATATATTCATTTTTTTATTTAAATTAAAAATAATAATTTGTAAATACTATTTTTTTTTTTTTTTTTATAGTCCAGAGCTAAAAGCTATAAGTCTTGAAGCTCTGATTATGTGTTAATAATAATAAAAATCAGATGTAAAAGATCATAGTGTTTAAAGATCATATAAAATATGATTATTTTGATGAGTAAAAAATTACTTGTCCTACTAAAAAAAAAAAAAGAATAAAAAATAACCAATAGTATGGGTTGAAATCAGTTTTAACTAAAACCAGAATCGAAACCGATATTTATTTTTTACAAGAATTAAAACTGAAATTTTTTTTCCCTGATGAAAACCTATACCAAAACCCATAAAATCATAAAGGTTCCAGTCCCTGGTTGTTAAACATCTGAGTAATTTTTAAGACTAACTATGATAATCGTGTTTCATTTATCCATATATTCTAAAATTCATTCCTCAACATCCCACTAGGAAAGAAGTGAAATGGTTTTTGAGTTTGAAAAATACTTAGTCTCTAAAATATCTGAACAGCTGTTTTGGACTTTGTAATTAAAAACAAATTAACTTCAAAATTCCTTCACAACTAAATTTATGTTTAAAACATTTTTTTTTCTCAGTCAACAACCGTCAGGTTGACTTGGCAATAGTTTTGCAGGTTGTTGTATTCAGTGAAGTTTTACTGTACAGAGGTTTTTCGTTTCCTTTTGTACAGAAGGGGGTGGGTTGTGGTATTTTTTTCAGAGAAGGAGGCCGTCCGTGGCTAATTTTGAAACAGCAATAGTATACTATCAACTTTTTCCACATTGTTCTTATAAAATAATAAAACATTTTATCCTTTAATAAATAAAAGTACTTAAATATTTTTATTTAATATTTAATTTATTTATGACAGACCATAAAAATACAAACCCAATCAACATTCTTTAGTATTTATTTTACTACATATTTTATATGAACTAATAATCGTTACCTAAAAAGTGGTATTCCTATAACTCTTGATACTGTTTATGATAATCGTTAAGTAATATTAAAAAAATATATATATATATAATAATAATAATCATTAAGAAACAAACTAGCAATTAAGAATAAATTATTTAAATAATTTTTAAAATTTAAGATTAATAGTATCCTAATTAAATCTGTCACTAACTGTTAAAACCCAATTTAAACAACAAAAATATTTGAATAAAATTTGATATAACAATGAATTAATCAACTATTTTTTTTCACATTTCTCATAATATACGAGTATTTTCATGTATTTTCATAACCAATTTTCAAAGTATAGGTATATAATATATGTATTAGTAAATAATATTATAATTTTTTTATCATTAGATATGTTCATCAATAAATCATAATTTTGAAAACTTCTGAAAATAATTGTTAAGCGGCGCGATGTATAGGCAAAATAGTAGCGTTCATGAATAGTTTTGTTGAAACTAATTTCATTAAATGATGGTGTATCAAATGTGTAAATATAATTAAATATTTTTAACTTTATTATTTTATGGTTATAAGGAGAAATAGATATTTATTTAAACATATTAAGCTGTTAAAATTTATAACTTATTAGTTAGACAAGTATTTTTAACTCCATATATATTTTTAGTAATAGGTGTAAATCAAATAAAATTAAAAATAAACAGTAATTGACATTTTGGAGTAATCCATATCGATTGTTACAATTTATACATTTATACAAAGACGATCATTACATTTTTAAATTAAAATGTTCACTCCTTAAACATATTGCGTTTCCATTATTTAAAATCATCCAAGTTTTAAATTAACCGATGGTTGATATAATAAGAATAAATATTCTAACAATTTAAAAGATTTTGATTCAAAAATCCACTTATACATTTAATTAATTATATATAACATAGTCATTATATTTATTTTGATATTTTCCCTTGGGATGTATTGAGCAAGATTTTATCTTTGTCAGTGGTAGACTGTATTTCTTTAAATGAAAAATAAATATTCTGTAATAAATTAGACAAAATAATATACAGCTTTAAAATATTACTCATTTAAAAAACCGATAAAACTTTTATGGTTTTAAGTCAAAAATGAATTTTAACCCCAGCATCCACTTTTTATTTCTTTAAAAATATATATATTTTTTTTCTTTTAAAATAATACCATTGAAAATAATTTTCGATTAATTGTTACCCATGTGTTAATGAAACTATCTCTATATTACATAAATTATTAAAAGTAAAAATAAAATTATAATATAATTTATTTATTTAATTTATACTGTTATAGCTCTAAAAGTACAAGTCCGTTGTAAAAGTCTGCTTAATACATTGATCAATTAAAATAAATACAATTATTGATTATCAGTCGTCAGTATTACTCACATACTTCACTATGGTTATATGTTTTTACATTAATGTATATCAATAAAATAAACACGTGCCGTTCGGGTTGGTTAGATTTCTGGATCATTCCGCACCATAAATTTATACAAAGTTAATCGTTTCAAATGCATTTTAATATTTTATCTATTACTTTGGAAATTCATTAAAAACGACACAAGTGAACTATCGAACTCGATTACAAGTATTTGAAAACGATTCGGATACGCTTAATGTTTAGATATAGTATAATTCATTCAAAATATATATATTATACATGTATAATATACATTATATATATTAGAGTTAGACATAGTTATCTTATTATTTTTGTACAGTCATATTAAATTCAAATTTAAGCATAGACTATGATTTTATATCAATTGACCCTCACAAAATATTTTGAATAGAAAAACTTTTTGTGTAATTAAAATATCCAAATTGTACGTTGCTGTAAAAGTATATTAGTACTAACATACTTTTTATAATTTGAATAAAGATGAATATTTTAAAATTATATTAACTTACACAAAATTATCAACAATTTAAACTGTATATTACCATGTTTAAAGATGTATAATAAAAAATATAAGAATATTTTAAAATTCTTAATTAATAGAATTTATGACACTGTACATTGATAAAATATTTATTTTAATTACATAATTCTTAAAAATAATCATGATGGATTAATATTTAAAATGCATCTATTTTTACTTTATTGAACATAATTTATGTTATAAAATTGTTTTGATATTCGAAAACAAATTATATGTATTTCATATACTGTCATCTTCAATTCGTACAATTTTAAATTCATGATTGTTTTAAGTAAGTTGTATGTATGAATTTTTTTATAAAATAAATAATTTGATCTTTATCATAATTTTTGTTCATTTTTTAGGAAATTAATTTTGTTTTCTTTCAAATTTCAATTGTATTTAGTAGTACTAACTTTTGATTCTAATATCTATAATAAGATTGGATGAACAAATACAAATTGTTATTTTGTTGAATTTCAGCAGAGTACATCTCACCTGATAACTTAATAAGGATGTATACATTTTTTTTATATAGAATATACCAATTCTATAAATAATAATTTAATTAATATATATTATTATTATTATAAATAATAATTTAATGTTCTTTTTTAGTCGCATTCTGATAAAATAAACTGCAGAGCATTAAGACCAACTAACTAATTCTACATTTGTAAAAATTGTTGATCACATTAATAGTTAATCTTAATTGAATGTTTAAATAATTAGGTTAAGTTATTGGTACATAAGGAATAGTATAGCCAATATGATATCCAACATCCGGAACGGATGGAAACGGATAGAAGTAAATAAATTGGTACATACCATATGTAGGGATATGGAGTTTCTATTAACCTGAATTGGTGAATAAATTTTTTTTTTTTAATATAAGCGTAATTTTCATGCAATATTAAAAGTTTTTTTAATCATAAAATATTAATTAAAAATTAACATAAGTGTAAAAATGAATAATTTTTTAAAACATCCACAACTCTAAAAATATGTTGTACCCTAGAGTAGATAATTTAATGTATGTTCAATGTTCATTTATTTTTTATTATTTTTATCTAAGGTAGTGGACATGTTGAGTGTTAATATTTTTTTATTAGGTATTACCTTACCTAAATCCTGCAAAAATTTGCACTACGGAAATTTTTTCATGTTCTAGTAAATTTATTGATAAATAATGTGTTTATTGCCTTTGATTATTTAGTATTGAATTAATGTCCATTATTTGGTCTATTCACCCACAAGATAGTTTTAATATAAAATGCAAATCATAAATTATACAAAAAATATATACCAGAATACCTTATAATTATAAATGGAAAGTTGCGTAGACACGATGTACAACGGGCTCTAGGCCTGTACTTAGTACTTGTATTTTTATTTATTCATTAGAATAAACAACAGGAACATGAGCTGTAGGTAATGATCGAGTGGCGTACCCAGGAATTTTTCAGGGGGTCCAACATTTTTATTTTATTTGTTTTTCCAATTATAATTATAGTTTGATTGAATACCAACAAATTACTGTTAATAACTATAGTAATAGTCACAATTGTTATACACACATCACATATATTTTTCACAAAGGTTTACTATAATAGGTAGGTTCTATAATTTAAAATCAATTTTTATTTGGTAGTAAAATGTTATAAAGTAATACATTATTTAATTAAAAATGTAACCAGACAACATGTTCTCGCATATCTACACCGATAGAACACGCGACCGGTAAGCTATAGACACGGTCAACTTGTTTATGATAAAAAGATAATGAAGATAGCGCGTCGGTCGTCGGCATTTGCGACCCACACTGTTGTATATTAAATGTATGGCAATTACTACTGACGCTAATAATTGGTCCTGGAACATTAAGATGTAAAAGGGCAACTACTAGTTGAACCGTCCAACAACTTCCTGGCAGTATCGGATTATATCATACAACTTATACATGTGATCACAGATTAATCTGTAGTCTACACATAGTCTGTTCTACGGGAAATCTTGATGGTATTACCCCGACGTTCAGTGGCCATCATTGCGACCATCACTACCCATTTATCACGGAGTTAAATTTCGTGTCCAGTAGTTGCAGGGAGTCAAGGAGTCGCCACCACCGGTCGAAGTGAGCCGTCGTCGTCCGAGTTTGAACAAACCACCGTCTGGGAGAGTGCCCGGCTCGACATCCGCTGACAAGAGGTTCCTGAGTAGACGTGTACCTGTTCACATCGTGTGTGATATCATCGTAATTGCTAACATTTGTGTTTTCGCTGTGTATAATTACGGGCGAGCGAGTAGTTCAACGCCTATCATAGGCTACGAATATTCAACGTAGCATACTATGATTAGTACGTTGATATATTAGTGTAAATCTCGCTGTACATATACTGATATCACAGTATTATGAGTCATACAGTTTATGTATTACATTTGTGATCTTTATATAACCTCCTTAGGAGTAGGGAATATTTATTATATCTATATTGTATTGTAGTTTGAATATTTTATATAATTGTAAAATAATTAATATATTTGGAAATAAAGTTAACATAATTAATAAAGTATTAAGACTTCAAGTTCTGTTTCAACAATAATAAATAATATAAAAAAGCAGTATAAATTAAACATGGCTTATACATTATAGATAATGAGAAATTAAAATACACAATATACTATTTACTATTAAATCATTGAGTATGTAAAAATTTCAATGGTAGATCCGGACCCAAACCACCCCTTGGGTACGCCTTTGTAATGAACTGTATTATTTTTAAGTTTGTATTGAAGAAAAATAAGTTTCTCCCCCCCCCCCTATGGCTTCAACTCAAATACGCCCTTGATACTAAATGTATTTAGAATAAGTTTGAAATAATAATTACGTGTTTTTTTTTACCAATCGTTATTTTACATCATTAAAGAAGCCATTAGTTTTAGATCTTAAATCATAACACGGTCTAGATGTACGTGTTTATAGCCTCCCCTTTATATTTTTAAAAAATAACCAAAAAATAACAGGGCACACTCAAATGTAAAGCTCTGAGTCCACCAATGTGTGTTTTTGCATAATTAACAACTAATAAACGCTTAAATAAATTAACAAATTATACAACATAACTTCTTGAATATAAAACAAAAAGCATAATATGTATAAACTATAGAGTATTAGTTTTTCCAAATTGACAATTTTTGATATCTCGGCATATTTATTATATTACCATAATACAGAATTGATTGAGTGATAAATATGACATATTTCACATAAAAAGATAAATATATCTATTTCCTTAATTTACAGTATTATTGGGTTTTCGTATTGTGTCGGTTCTCAGTTGAATTATAAGTGATAATACCGTATACCAGGAATCAGTAACCAGTGATTTATTATGTAACTATGATAGTAAATTGTAATATGTTACTTTTATACTTTATACCTGATTCAGCCGCGCTGCTGAAGGCTAGTCGATCACTGACACATGGTGTTCTGGTGAGAGTGTTGATAGGACATTGTTTTTTCCAACAGTTTTGTTTATCTATCGTGTCAAGTACTTAAGAGTTATTATCAATTATGATCGTTATAGGTATTAATAAATTGAGATATCATTCCGTTTTGACTTCTGGTTTTTACCGTTGGGTTTGATAAATTGCACAGTAGCAGTAAATTTAACGAATATTTAACCGGTAAAAAGTCGCAAACGGATAACTGAAATTAAATTCTGTTGACGTTAAAATTATTTTTTTCAGTATGTATGTTTATACATTTTCGCTATAGAAAATAAGTATTGCCATTTGAAAATCAAAGTTTTATAGTGTTTTATCAAATAAGGAAGGAAGTTAAAATTATTAGAATTATAACACAGTGAAAAATAGTAAAACCTAGAAAGTTAAAAAAAACAATTATCTTAAAATTCCAAATACTTCCCGAGACATTAACTGGTTCACGATAAAAAAAATCACCCTGTATACACAACTTCTATTGGTTTGTTGATTTCAACGACCGTGAGATTATTGGACAACATAATGCCATTCCTAAACTAATTATAATCATGGAGCCTCACAGTAACGATTGCATAATATACTGTCGATCGCAGTATGGAATCAAGGTTTCAACAGTGAGTTAGATAATTAAATCAAAGGGTCACGGAAACATATTTTGAAACGATAATATTGTTATTAATAAAATCAACGTCTTAATATTAACACGATATTAAAATATTTGCTTTAAATCATACTTTTTTTGAGTAACGTATTGGAATGTACGATTACAAAATAACTTTCTGAACTAAACCAAAAAAAAAGTTCCTATTTATATGGCTTTAAATGTTTGAATACCATTTTTAGTATAGGTATATAGATGATGACCTAAAAAAATGAATCAGTGAACTTGAACAAGTGCACAAATCAAATTCAATTCTCTATTGATTTTTATTTTTAATTGCCTATTGCTATCTGTATGGAATCTAAAAAATAAAATCGACTTTTCATCGATTCAATGCCTATGTAATCATAAATTTACACTCTCATCTCAAAATCTTAGGTTAAAATTATGTTAGATAAGCGTAATAAAATAATTATTTCTTTATTATATTTATATTAATATTATTTATAATATTTAATAATATTTCAAGATTAAATAGTTTGTCTTGTGCATCTTCTTCATTAGGATTAACGATTATTGTGTTATTTATTTAAATTTAGTACATTCAGTATGAACAATATCTTTCACAATAACCGATAACAATCATGAAATTCAAATATCACTTTAAGTGAGTTTCAGTGTGTTCGAAAAAAAATAAACATACATCGATAAAAACTCAAAGAAAAACGTAAAAACGTAAAAACGTAAGTATATTTATCAAATAATAACCCTAACACGGGAAGAATAGAACCATATTTTGTGCTTTTGTAGAATTTGATTACGTTTTATTTTTATTTTTTCATGTTTTTGAACCCATGATGTACTTACCACGTGTACGTAACCAGGAGAAAATGTACAATTCAAATCATGTTCATTATTGAAAGTTATGAGTTAAGTAAAATCTAAAGATAAATTAAGTGTATTTTATAACAATAGTATTTTTACCAAAATGTTTAATGGAAGGAGAAGCAAGGAACGATGAAGATAGCACCACCGCATCAATCGAAATAAATAAATCAAGCCCCTCATGGAAAATATTATTATTTTTAGATACCTTTTTTAACAAGAAAAGAAGAACAGGAAAAATGAACATACACACACATACTTTGAATCTCTCTAGAAGCTCTTAACTTTCCTCTCGAGGGTTTTTTCAGTAAGCAATTATGTTTTTTTTATCCCGTATTGTGGATGTGCAACTCACCCATTGTACGATCGGTTATTAACCGTGTAAGTATCGAAGTTGACGGTTAACATAGACGTAAAATACAGCTCGTCTCAATAATGTTGGACTCATTTCGTGGGATTAGAATTATTTGTGTTCGCATCCCGTCAAAATCATATAATTGGGTTTAAGCATAACGTAAGCAATTTGTATACTCAATGGGAGACCTTTATGCGTAATAAATATTTCAAAAGCAATTTAAACATTCTCAAGAGGGAGTTTTACTTTAATTTGAATTTATTGAACAGATCATGTACATGTGTGCGTATATTAGAGACGCGTTTATGACCGGGTATTAATAAACACATGTTTATGGATTTCGTGTGCCCGTCCTTCAATGTTTTAATACTCTGTAACAAAACGTGATGTCGATATACGTATTCTTAATTTTGTTAAGTTTATTTGAAGAATAAAAACATGTTTACAATTTTAATAATATATAACAATAAACAGTATAATAAAAAGGAGAGATATAAGAATCACACAGATATGCATAAGTATACATTTACAATAAACATTACTTGTTACAGAGCTCACAAAGATTCTCAACATTCAGATAATAGTTTGAGCTATTCACAAACGCTGTTATGTTAGTGGACATTGTAGGAGATTTACATAATTACCAAAGTGCTACCCAGAATATGCTACACTAAAATATAGCGTAACCTATGTTAGAGTCGAACAACTCTCTAGTACGCACTGACATACAGTATGTAGAGAAATAATAGTATTGCGGACCATGGCAATGTTCCGTGTAATGCCATCAAAAAAATGACGTCAGGAAACTCCGGATACAGATGTTGAGCGGGCACTCCTCCTGGTAGTGGCTTGTTCAAACTTGGACGGCGATGGCTCGTTTGACCAGTGATGACGGCTCCTTGACTCCTCCTGTTTGTTTCTGAAGTGGACGTTAATCTTCGATGCACTTGATGATGACGATCCGTACGGAAACTGTTGAGTAGCAATAGGGGAAAAGTGTCTGATAGTCAGTGCACTAAATTTTACGTATACTACAGGTTACATATAACAACTGTAATCGTAAATCCAGTGGACGGTAAAATCAAATACCGGGGGAAGTTGATTTTGGGTTCAATTCTATGATCTTATATATCTGAATGTTCCGTGTCTAATTTTTAGTGTCGTCCGTAAATGACCTAAAGTGTAGTATGAATACCGTGCTGGTCGCAAACGACGACAACCGTCATGCTATCTTGATAGTTTTATAAGTATTATCAACAATCCGATCGTACTGACGGATTGTTTACTGTGTGAGAGTATGTTGTCTCGTTACAACTCGTGTGATTAAAATCTGGATACACGTGTGATCTCAATACAGATAGATAAATATAAATCGTTAATAATAATTTCGTATGAGCTAAATTGATAAACTTCAAACATGTGGAAGCTAGCTAGCGTAAACTTTCTTTTAATGACTTACAATTTTATTGAAATTAATTTGACCTGAGGGCTACATAATAAGGTAACGACTTTTAACTTTTGCCATTTGGGCTGGTGAGGTTTGTTATGAGTTTATTAAATGAAGCGTAACTATAAATACTTATGATATATATTGGTGGAATCAGACCGTCATCGTTCTGAACGGGATGAGTTTGATCAACGAGATCACTAGTAGAATTATTGGGTAGTGTGATAGTTGCGTTTGTGTGGAAATAATCAGTATCAAGTTTGGCATAGTTGTTCGGTGAGATATATATTTTAAATTGTCCATCATCATAAGTAGGTGATATATTTGAATTAGATAAATTTCGTTTGGATGATAGTATTTGGTAGTATTTGGTGGAATTGAAAGAACACTCTTTTTCTGTTTTTGGTTATACATGATGACATTATTTTTTATACCGAACGATTACATTTATAATAATATCAATAATAATTGAAAAGTGCATGAATAACGGATTGATAACAGAGCGATAACGGCACAACATGCATGCGTTGAGCATTACAGCCAAACTGTGCTCAGATATTTATTAACTTTACTATTTATCATGTGAACAAATCAAATTAACATTTTACTAAAATTATAGATAAAATAATTACACTAATTATGCTGTTAATAAGATTCATATATTTTTATCGTCGTCAGTTTGGAAATTTGCCTTGATTGTGTTTTTAACCTAACCTTGAGCACCAAGGAAACTTCGTATTTTTTCTTCTTCGTTCACCATTTTCTTTTGTGTGTAGGTATGTGTGTGTGTTACGATTAAAATTATAAAAAATGAATATGAATTTGAATAGTAATACATTTTTTCAATAAAGTAAATTTAACGTAGACAAAGCCATAATCATTATTATTGTAATAACTTATAGATAATACTATTTCAGTTTTGGTTGTACCTGTGAGATGAGTGAGAGTTAGATAACTGTTAAATGAGATACGATTTAATAAATATAATAAAAGAAAACAGAGGCCAAACACTTAAGCTAAGCTTGAAAACCAAACATCAAGGGAATGCACCTTGCCAACAATAAAACAACAACGGTTGACAAAATAATACTGATTAAACACTATACAACTCAATGGGTTGAATAAAAACTATCAAAATCAAACTTACCAAGCATTTTTTTTATGTAGGTACGAGTATCTTTTACACTTTTCAACATCTTAAGTATTTTATTTCAATTTTAAAGCGATTTAATTGTGCTATCAATTAAAATACGTAATAAACCAGAAATATGTAAATTAATTTTATTCAATTAAAAAAAGTAAACATTTTTTTAAAAAAAAATTTCAAATTTAAAATTAAACCACGCATCACTCCAAATAATTTGGTATTTACAATCATTTACTTACCGTTCTACTTGTATTGATACCATTATTAATTGATGATATTGACACTTTTAATTTGACGCTGACAAATTGACAGCACTCATTAACTGTTCATATTAAGGATTTTTTTTTCATTATTCATTTTACTTGCATATGTTGTACTCATAAATCAAGTTTTAGTTAGTATATATTGCAGCCACCAGATTTTTATTTGAATGCATTTTATCAGTAAAAATACCAGATAGAGTTTACATCAAAATGTATTTTCTACTTTTTAGTTCAGTTATAAGTTAAATAAAAACCTTATTGAGTTCCTTTAAAACTACAATTTATTTAAAACTTTTTAGCAACAAAGCTTAATTATCAAACTTAAAATGAAAATCATAAAAGGAGTCTTTTTGATTTTGTTTAGTAGAAACTAACCATTAATCTTGAGCTTAAGTAGATTTCTCCGTAATTTGTTCAATAGAATTTGTACGACGGCATCAATAATATTGTGTGTTATGCTGTGTTTACCGTAACGTACCGATACTGGCCCAACAATGATGGCGACCTTAGTTCGGAACAATCAAATTTTAGAAAAAAACTTTGTTATACACTACTAGAGCTTATCCTGTTTCAGAATATATCCATCCTGTTTATTTCTGTATTTTAAGCCGTTCTCGAGAAATTATATGGTCAAACATGCAGACCAGATTCTAAGAGTTAATAAATAAAATAAAGCTTTATATTTTATTTTTTTATACAATTTTAAAACAACAATTTTATGAAACAGGTTATGAACATTTTGAAGTATATTGATTGAAAATCAATTAATCGGTTTCATAATTTTAAATAGTTATGATCAATAAGTTAGTTTCGAAAAGAACAAAAGAATACATACCTAGATCATTATTAATACGTATGTAAAGTATGTTAGGGGCAATATGAACACTCAATATCTTTGTGTAAAACCTTGCAATTAGAATTCTGTATTTTAGTTGGTTATGATTACATAAAAATCCCATGTACAGTATACTCCTTGATCCTTTAGCTCTAAGATAAAATATTATTAACAGTTTCCATTTAAAATATCCATTTAAGAAAAAAAAAAAGGTTGAACAATGCATACGCATACCTAATTACGATAAAGAAAACTCAAATGGCATAAAAATGTGTATTTTTATGTTAGTTCAACTAACTAAAAACATAATTCAAATTTTAGTACTCAACGCATAGTGTTGCGTGCCGTCGTTCAATCGTAACGATAGATATCGAAGGTTTTCTGTTACACACTGTATATATGTTAGTGGCAATATGGAATCTGGAATATGTACATATTGCTCGGGAAATTTGGTCCGGCCCGAGCATTTCGAACCTCGAATATAAATAAATAATTACAAAGCATAAAGTTTCTTGAAAAACTCGACTTGTTAATCGTAAATATCAATTATTCTTTACATATTGTTGTCTGATTGTATCGATATAGCTATATTACTTTTATGGATTCGATACGAGCAAACAATAGATATAGAATAGAAAAATATAAGTAGTGTAAATAATATATAAATTAAATTTATATTATACTATAATATATTTATAATTGATATTTACGATTAACCAGTAGAGTTTTCGTGTTTTTCAATAAATTTTTTACTTTTTAATTATTTATTTATATTCGAGGTTCAAAATGCTCGAGCCGGACCAAATTTCCCGAACAATATGTACATTATCCAGTATTCCATATTGCCCTTAACATATATACAGTGTGTAACTGAAAACACTCAAGATCTATGCGCTGAGTATTGCAGTTTGAATTCTGTTTTTTAGTTTGTTGAATTACATAAGAATATACATTTTTATGCCTTTCGAGTTTTCTTTAACATAATTAGACATGTACATACGTCGTTCAACTTCTTTTTCTCTTAAATGGATCCTTTAGAATCTTTAAATGGAAACTATGCATTTAAGTAGTCGCTGAACTGTATGAGAATTGTGATCTGGAATGCCATCGTGTTGAAGAATAATATTTTCTCTTGGTGCTAAAGGAATATACTGCACATCACATTTTCTAATTAAATTAAAATATTCAGATGTCATAAAAATATGTATGTTTATGTAATAACAACCTAATTAAATACAAAACTGAAATTGCAAGGCTTTACACAAGATAATCATGTTAAACTAAGAAACCAAATTTTAGATTTTCAGTCACGATATTTCAAAATGGTAACAACTTGTTTCATAAAACAATTGTTTTTACACTTAATTTGTTATCAAATATCGAATCAATTAATGACTTCTCGTACGTTGATGTATTCAATAATAATGTTGATATTTTTTTTTTTGTTCGTAAAGTTTCATTCACAGTAGTTTTTCATCAACCGTTTATTTTCGGCCTTGATTTCTAAAACTTTGTTTTCTGCGGATATTCGTTTTTGGATCTGTTCATCTAATAAATTCTTAAAAATGTTTCGATTCTTAGTAGAGTTATTTTCTGTAAAGATAAGAACACTTTTATTATCCAATAACTATGATTATTAGATATAATACGCGTCATTCTTTGTCCATCATATCATATAAATTGTTTATGTCGTTCACGTCACTTACTCAATGCAGCTAGTTCTTTGTTTTTGATCTTCAAAACCGTATCTAGCGTCGCAAAAATATGAACAATATCATACTTATATCTTATTGTATTTGATCTCAAAGACGCGAATCTTGTTTTAGCTAAATCCAACAATGGCGTGTACCTATACATGAAAATCCAAACGGTAATAAACACTGCACTGTAATGTATAGGCGCTCGCTGTATAACGTTTAAAAGAATCCAATTTTGAACCAATAGATTTTTTTGATTTTCTCCTATCGTTGTCAATAAATCAGAAGACACGGAACTCGAACAATGAAATCTAACATTGTTAAACAGTTTAGGCTATGTAAATGAATCGTTTCACTGCGCTGTTTCGTCTGACGCATATCCCCTACATAAAGCGACGACGCACCGAATATGTGTTCAAGGGTTAGTCAGTTATAGAATGCTCAGCGTTACAACGTGACGCCTTCTCAATGGTCTTCCGAATATCCATACGATATAAAATATTTGTAATATTCATTCGGGAACAAGATGAGACCGGTTAGATGATGCGATTAATGGATGTATTTAAGTTTAACACAGTTTCACATTAGATATTGTCTGCAATTCACTGGATAATAGATTGTGTATGATTGAAAGTGTAGGAAAATTAATACAACATATATACTAGCAGATTCACCCGATTTAGGCACAGTTAAATCAAATATTTTTTTGTAAGACCATACATTTATTGATCACATTTTCCCTAGGAACTAGAATAAACTTTCAACACAAGTTTTGATACAGTAGTTTTGTGAATTCTATTACTACTTTTGATACATTTATTTAGTAAAATACCGCCGGCATTGAAAGTGTTATAAAAAATTACACTTCTCGATTAGGATAATTGAAATTATACATGAAACCTTTTTCGCGATGTACCTACTATGTATTGTTTAGAAACATGACCTACATGACGATTTGGATGTATAGATGAGATCTGAGATGTATAATATAATCAATAATGTCTAGAACTTGCGATATCGATATGACCGACGTCACATTAATTATATTTGAACATTTTGGGTTTCATTAACAAATTAATTTTATGAATGCAACAGCAAAATATGATTGTAGAAATGAATATTATTAACCGTATATATTACTTTTCGAACAATTTCGCACTATGGAGAGCGACTTTCCTCTGGATAAACGCTAATTCTTGAAACAATAGCGATTTGAATCCATAATTTTGAATTTTTACCAAAAGTACGTCTAAATTGTAACGGTTTGTATTAAAGGTGGTGTCGTGTCCAAACTTATTCAACAATTCAGCGATGATATCTGTGCGATGATGTGAAAAAAAAAATACATTAGATTCATCGAGAGTATATTTTATTAACTCGATGGATGCCCGTAACGTTGGCCACCAATAATATTAGTGATTAGTATTACGGGGAAAGAAGAATTTATGGAAATTATATTTGTTAATGAGCTCTGTTCAAGCCGAAGTTCCGTTCGCATCGTATTTCAACAGCAAATCGTCACGTCTGACGCAAGGAATTTATGCTTGCCGACGAATTTTATGAAAAATACAAATGGTGAAACAGATTTCTTAAAATTATATACCTTCGATGGGCGTGTAATTTACATCGCCCGATGCCATTTCACACGAATCATCCGCCTCGTAAAAGTTCGTCTGTATACCTATCGTCTGGTAGTTACACGTATTAGTCTGTACGCCTACCGACTCGCCGATCGAAGGGTCCGTTTGGACGGCTATCGATTCGCCGACCGAGAAGTCCGTCTGGACACACGTCGATTCGCCAACCAATGAGTCCGTCTGGACGCCAATGGACTCGTCGACCGAGGAGTCGGTTTGGATACCGACGGAACAGACGGTTGTCGACCGTACCGAGCTGCAATGGCATTTGTCGAACACAATGTTACTCATGGCCGCGGCAAATTGTCGTTCGTGTTGGTCCGCTGCCGAAATACTTTTGATCTGCAGACGAAATGTTCGCAGTGTTTATTTCAGACACGTATCCGACAGAAGGGTAAGGAGGTGTTGCGCAAAACCCGATCCATCCCTTCCGTGGCGGAATCGGTGACAACCGAGGAACCGAGTGGGAAAGAAAAAAAACGCCGTCTTCGAACGTACCGACCGACGACGGGCACGGGAAGAGAAACACGGCCAGGTGCGAAACGCTGAAGAGTAATGTTTGCGAATCGCAATCGATTGTTACGTAATTGTTTTTTACTGCGTAAAACGCGACCATCGGTAAAGTATTTACACGCGCACGACGCACAGTGCACCATCGTCGTGTTGAGGACATTTTTACCACAAGAAAAGGGAACCCTGTGCTGGACGCGATTTTCCGCTGTACCGGTCGTGGTGTACATACCCGGACGAATTCGCTTATCGACCGGCAGGCGAACCGGAACAACGTCAGTGGCCGGACGTCGCGTTTGCCGACGACGTCCCTCAGCTCCGACGCCCAGCGGATACAGCATTTCTCGTAGTTGCCGATCGTGGCCGCGCGGACGTCCGCCGCCTTCGTAACGGCTGACAGCTTGGCCACCACGTCCTTGTACTTCGCCCGCAGCGCCGCCGACAGCCGTTCCGAGTTCTCGTACGACCGCCGCGTTCGCTGCAGCTCGTGCCTCAATCCTTCCGACTCGGCTTTCATCTCGATTATCGTCTTCGATTTCTCGTCGCATCTGGCCTGTGACGCGGAAACAAGCGTTACTCATTCCGTGTCCACAAAACTGTGCCTCGTTCTCCCGAAAACGGTTTACAGGGGCGCTATTGCGTCGTATCACTTACTTTCAGCGTCCGAATAGCGTCTTCGTACGTTTGCAAAACCACGTTCGGGCTATCGTTGTTACTGGAATACCGGGCTGTGGGCCGGACGGGGAAGCGCGGTCTCCAGTGCACGTGCCGTTGACTTGACTCCCGACGTTCGAACGTTGCATTTTTCTGATAGCCATTCGATTTGAAAACACTTAAAACCACTCGTAGAAAAAATCTCAAGACCACAACTACGTCGATCATTTTTTTCGATATTTGTTTAAAATAGGTTAAAACTTAAAATTGTACTCAAGAAAATGCTGAGATTTAACAATAAACACTTCTGTGAATATTATTTTATTTACTTAGTACATCGGTATTACGATGCTGTTATTGCTATGGAAACTGATATTCATCGAAGCCAGTAATGTATTTTTCTTTTTCACGTAGTTCTCTTGTCGGCTATCGTTCTTATCAAAAATAGTTAAAATATGTATTAATGATACAGAAGTAGTATGAATAATATTATTATTGCCATATTATATTATAATCGATTAAATATTATTGTACAGATTGGTGATTTTTAAAAATCTAAAATGTTTGATAACTGATGGACGGTGTGCTGGGTAGAGAAGCTAGAATACTAGACGAACTGCTTTGATCGACAATCCTTGAATACTTTTAATATTGACTGTTGTTTATAAATAAAAAGAGCTCTGGCCAAATTTATATATTTAAAAATACGTACATTTGCTGAAAGTTTATTTTTTTATTACATATATTTTTGTTTGTTTTTAATTAATATATTACATTATATAAATGTAATTACATATTTTTATATTATGACTAAGTATTAATGTTTTGGGGAAATTTAAGAACTTCAATTGCATAGTAAATAGGTACATACATTATTACAAAACTGTACGATTTGAATTACGATTATGAGTAATAATATTAATTATCAATAAATAATACAATTTGTAATAATGGCACAATAAAATGCAATAGATTTAATGTGTATTTATGAACTATAAAAATAACTTGATATTTTCTTATTTGTGCAAGTAAAGTTTGAAATTGGTTAGCTTGATTAAGATGACGTCACACAAAAAGTGAAATGTATATAACGACCCAGAGAAAACGGCATTATTATTGAAAACTTTAAATATTTTTAAATACTTATAACAAATATTCGTACATACTCGTATGATATTAATGTTAGTGCAAATTAAATGTAATTTTTGCACTTTTGGTATTCATGCCATATAACCGGAACTATTAATTTTGTTTCTCAAATGGGAAAATCAGTTATTTTAATCAGAAAATTTTTTAAAAATTTATTTTTCTGTCCTTTTCTGCAAATTTGTTTAAAATATCATCCAAATTTACTCTGTTAGTTATATCTCTTTCTATATTCAAAATAGATAAAAATGTACAGCGATCTTGTGCCATGGAGGATCTTAGCCAATTTTTTATTCGTCTCATTGAAGAAAATGATCTTTCACAAGTGGCTGAACTTATAGGAATAGATAAAGCCACTTGTAACAATTTAAAAAGGTTCGGATATGTTTGTTTTTCAACAACTTCTTTTACATCATTAAAATTGAAATCGTTTACACTTTACTGCGATATAATACAAATTAAAAACACCTTATAGTTTATTAACTAAAATTAATTATAATCAAAACTCTCAACGATAACAAGCATTGAGAAACGCAGCCTTCTAAACAAATATCACGGATCACGGTTTTCACTTTTCTTATCTTATTCTAAGACCGTCAATACGCATGTTTATTGTTTATGTACAACATTTACGACACGGGCTAGTTATATACTCTTTGTCCGTGATTAGCGATAAAATGTTCATAAAATGAACCTGGATTATTGATAGTTAAACGTAAATAATAAAATGTTTGATAATAATATAATGATAATATTCATATTATTAATTAATTTAAACTTCTAAAGATAATAAACCGTTACACAATACACATAACTAATGGGATTCGGGAATTACACATTACGTTCAAAAACTGGGTGGGCTAACCTAGCCAAGCCCCCCCCCCATTTGCGCCTATGCTTCACACCCATGAACCAAAGACTGCTCCCAGTGGCGTCCCGGCATTGCCAACTGATGCTACGCTGTGCACGTCAGCTGTACGGCAGTTAACGGTTATACACCAGAACCGACGATCGAATGGGCTATCGCTTATACGCACGGAACGGCGTCCGACAAAGAATCCGATCGTAAGATAAATAAATCGTCGTATGTAAAGAAACCTGAGAAAATGAGAGAAAGAGTGGACTGTATGGTTAGGTTTGGAAGTGATGTGGAAGGAAGGTGGGGCAACCAACTAAAGTATTAAATAATAAATATAACAAATGAAAATTATACTAAATGATTGTAAGACAGAAGACAATATATTTTATGAACTTATACACTAAGTGAGTCGACCACATATGGTCGCCAGAAATAATAATAATTAATAATAATGAAAGAATAACAATAATAAATAACAAATTGATAACGATGTACGACCTGGTAATACCAACGCAAAATTGAAGTTGGGTGACGATATGGTCGATGGCCAACCTGTCGCAACAGTCGGAAGGTTCCTTGCCGCGTATGTAGAGAGCGCCGCTGTCACATGCGAATGAAAAATGTTGCGGCACCTGGCGATGACGTCACAAGAACACAAACCGAAATACGGGAATTCCCAACCGTTCGGATGACGAGATTAATGGCGCAAAACAATAAAAAAAAAACACTCACGGAACGATAATAAAAACAAAACAACTGTGCGACAATGGCGATCGGAAACTTCACAATGGCAACGAGAGCCCGATACGCAAGAGGTTTCCTGAATTCTCTCGATGATGAGAACGGGAGTGGATGTGACGACGACGGTCAAAACCACGTGGTGCGGAGTGCTATGGATGGCGAAATATATAACAAAAAAAACACTAACGATGGAGTGGCGTACAGTGTACACGACGTCGGCGATTGTCAGTGTTAACGGTGGCGACGCACCGGTACAAAAAAATGGTGGATATGCTTTTTTGCCTAGACGGCTACGTAAAACACAGGAACACAAGCACACGACGGTGATGATGAACGTGCAGACGACCGACGAAAGACCGGTCCTGGGAGCGGGCAGCAGGCTAGCCATCGGAAAACAGCACAGCTAACTACCCCCTCTCAAGAAATCGATCATGTTATCGACCAAGTTTGCAGGAGGCCAATATGCCGCGATCCTCGCACGACATTTGTCCCCAACATCAGCATTGTCATCGCATTCTGATGACCCACTTACAGTTTTGCTTGGTACTGCTTTGGTTCATGTTTGTGACCGTTCCGGTACGTGGCAAGTCGGTACGTGGCAAATAAGCGCCATTACCTTGTCCTGCTCACAACGACTTGGGCTCCGCTGCGCTCTTTGGACTACTCCCGTAAGTGGTTTGGCCGGTACGCCAATTCTCGATGTCAGGGGCATAGCCACATGCAAAGTACAACCAAAATTCATGTCAGAACCGGAGTTGACCGTCAAAGCTTGGGTACTTCCCACATTAACGAGCGACATGCCGCGTCAATCACTCCCGCAAAATGTAAAGGATCAATATTCTAACTTCACGCTTGCTGACCCTTCGTTTCACGTGTCGTCTCCCATTGATATGCTTTTGGGTGCTGACCTATTTTCGTCGATTCTGGACGGCCGCAAAGCAAAAATTAATGATTCGCTCTCAGTCGCCTTCAACTCTATCTTTGGATGGGTGTTAATCGAGTCGATACCACATTGTCTTCATTACCAGTCTCCTTAACCGTTTCTTTAGAGGGTTTAATGAATAAATTCTGGTATATTGAAGAGCCCACACCCGTGCCGCCTACGTTCACTGAAGACGGTCGATATGATGAAATTTTTACTAGCAAGTTCCAACGAACATCAACCGGCTGATTAATCGTACCGTTACCTACGCGATTACCTTTATCTCAAATTTCACACGTGCGCGTGAAATGACTGTTAAACGATTTGAGAGCTTAGAGCGCAAATTATCCACCGACCAAACCCTACGACATTTATATAGGGAGTTAATGTCTGAATACTTAACATTAGGCCATATGTCCATCAAAAAAATCACCCGGACAATATTTTATACCCCACCATGCCATGTACCGTCCTGACGACGGAGATAGTAAGATACGGGTAGTTTTCGATGCATCCGCACATGGTCCTCGTGGACCATCCTTGAATCAATGCCTACATCCAGGCCCAAAACTTTAACAAGACATCATAGATGTTTTAACACGATTTCGAATTCATAAGTTTGCATTCACAGCAGATATCTGCAAAATGTATAGGTAAATATTAGTTTTACCCGAGTATCGTAATTTGCAACATATTCTGTGGAGATGGTCACCAGAGGACGAACTCATTGAGTATGAACTCATTACAGTTACTTACGGCATTAATTGCGCCCCGTTTCTTGCCTTACGAGTTTTCAAATATATCGCCGATACTGATTGCGTTGACTCCGAAGCCATACGCCAGGCGCTACTTTTACAAACGTATGTCGACGACTTCTGTGTTGGTGTGGATTCTGTGACCGAATTGATACGTATCAAAAATGAATTGATTTATATCCTTGACAGATCTGGTATGCAGCTTAATAATGGCTTAATAATTACGACGAACTAATTAATACCGTCCCAGTTGAGAATCGATTGACGACTCCGATGCTATTCCATACTTTAGAAGGTGATTGCACTAAAGTGCTCGGGTTATCGTGGGAACCAGTTGGCGATTTCTTTAGTTGTGCCTTACGTACCGATTCTTCGTCAACGTACACACCAAGCGTGGTGTGTTATAACTGATTGCGCGAATCTTTGATCCCTTGGTCTTATTCGCCCCCACGGTGTTTTAAGCGAAGCATATTATGCAGCGCTTATGGCAATCAAAGCTTTCATGGGACGCTCCTTTGCCTATCGATGTACATATCGAATGGTCGTCTTTTGTTTCGGATTTGCCAGCCCTGTTATCATTGCAAGTGCCACGACACATGGGTACTGTGGGCGGATCGCCTTGTTTGTTATTCGGGTTCTGCGACGCATCGATACGTAAGTATGCCGCCGTCGTATATCTTCGTGTATTAGATGCCCCGCGAGAATCGTACATTTTTCTGTTAGGTATAAAAACAAAGTTGGCGCCTCTCAAAGAAGTAACAATACCTCGTCTAGAGTTGAATGCCGTGCTCCTCTTGGCTAAGTGAATGGCGTGAATCAGGATGGTTTTGAATTCCCAACTGTCCATATTAGACACGTACGCATGGACTGACTCATCGATTGTTCTTGCATGGTTGAGCATCCCCCACGAAAAATTTAAAATTTATGTTTCTAATAGAGTCCATCAGATTCACACGCTACTCCCGGAATGTCAGTGGTATAATGTTAGGTCAGAAATGAATCCTGCTGACTGTGTATCGTGAGGTATCAAGCCCACAGAGTTAGCTAATTTATCTCTCTATTGGAATGGGCCAAAGTTTATCCGAGATGAAAAAACGTCGTGAAATAATGAGATACCGATAGTGCCTTACGATAAGCTGCCGGAAGTTCGACCTACCTCATTAAAAGTGTTTCTTGTAAGATCAATATTTTTAAATAGTTGTGTACAACTACACCGGTTTCTAAAGGCACATAATGTATCCTTGTAATCGGGATATAATTTTTGTTATTTGAAACATTGTCTTTATTTATAATATTATTATTAGACCGCAATAACAAAATAGTATGTTTTGATTTTATTTATTTGAATAAAATATGCTTACCACTGGTTCTCGGAATAAAAAAAAAGGAGTTACCTATGGTCGGTGTATGAACAATATACGAGCTTGAAACTTAGCGTCGTTACTTAGTGGACGGAGCGTTCTGTGACGTGAATAAGAAACAACACAGTGAACTGAACGTATTGTACAATTATACCTCGATCAAGTGACCCAGAATTAAACAGATGTAGTCTTCAGTCCGAATAATAAAAGCATTATATAACGCCTGTAATTTTATTCATAACGGTTAATCGCGACAACAAGCATTTTATTAACAGGTATATGATGAATACTTCGATATGATATCTTATGGAATTGATCGAATCGTGTATATACTTGTTTTCAAACTACGATATATTTTGACTTTGTCTTTTATATAATAATTCATTTTTATGATTATTGGACCATAAGATGTTTTCCTTGAAAATTAGAATGTGCAAGTTAAAAACTTATAATTTATTACATTTCATGCCTTTTTTTTTTTTTTTTTTAACCAAAATTTTCTTAATTCCGGTGAATTGAATGAAACAGAACGAAGTTTAAAAAAAAATTTAAAAAATTAATTCAATATTAACATTTTCACATTATCATCAGTTAGCGGAAAGACAGTATGCCTAAATTATGGTGAATCATTATATAATATAATTTATAATTTGAGAATAACTCATTCTACCTTTATATTCAACCATACTTGGATATATTGAAGAAAAAAAACCGATACACTATACATATATAATACTTTCTTCATTGTATTTATATGCTAGGATTTTGCACGGTTCGTTATTTAAGGGACCAGACCTGATTGAAAATGTTAACAATGGACCGAAGTCGGACCGAACCGATCACTAAATTTTTTTTTTTTTATATCGGACCAAACTGAACAAAAATAATTTGCTAGATTGAATCAAGATCACCAGTCTAATTAAATTAATTTCAGTCTGTAATAATGAATGGATAGAACTGGACCTATTTTAATTTATTTTTTCTACTGGACCAGACTGCAAATATAATATTACTTGACATAGCAAACAAACGAATCGAATTAAAATAGAAAAAAAATTCAAATTGTGGAGGTATTGAATAAAACCCCATATAATTGGTAATTGGCAATAATTTAAGCTGCTCGTAAATTTTTATAAAACTGAATAAAACTGATAATATACAGTATACAGAAAATTATACAATATATTGTATATAAATACAAATTCTATTGGACAGCTTGGCGTGGCAGCTGAAAACCAGTCCTTTCATGACACCCACATCATAATGAGAATAATTGCAACCGTGATTCTTGAAAATGGGGTTTTATCAATCTGCCAAACCTTTTTATGTTATTTGATACGGTAGTATGTCAATTCCATGGTCATCGATTCTACTATCGAAACAGGGAAAAAATAATCTTAACTTAAATTTAATTAACATTGATATCTTTGTGAATTATAGTTTTGTTATAGTATAGTACCTTATATTTGTGGTCCAAATATGTAATTTATACGCGCATCGAGGTTTTAGGTTAACATACAAAGCATAATCCTGTTCACAACAGTATCAAGGATTGTATAAAAACTAGGTTAGGCTTAGACTATAATTCCCTTTGGGGCGAAGCTCGTTCCACGAAAAGTACCACACAGTTGCATTCGAGTTTGTGATTGGAGCCGGCAAGCGCAGTGAGCGAAATCCTAAAGTTTTGAAAATTGAAGTTTCGTTTTTCTGGAAAAAAAATGCAAAAATGTATTACTGTTATGTATGACATCAGCAGATTGAAATAAAAAATTTTAACTGGCGGAATTGAAAGGCTGTTTTTTAGACTACCTGTACTGTCGATGTCGATACTGGTAGAATCAATAGGTCCCCCTTGTAAATATGTTCGATAATTATTATTAATAGGTATCACGAACAACTCTAAGACATATATCTACAAAGTACATAAAACAACAGGGTAGGAGTAAAATATTGATTCCCATAATAATATACTTGTTATTAATTCTATAAATAATGTCTTTAAAATTTTAAACTATTGTTCAATGGATTTTAAATGAGTCGTAACCTCCTAACCACTAGGCCCTTTACTAATCCAGACCTAACCGATTTGATTATATCTTTGAAACCGGGCCGAAACTAATATAGTTTAAAGCCGGGCCGAATCAAAATCTTTCATAAAAATATGGAGTCCAACCAAACCAATCCGTTGCCAATTTTTTTACGATAAGACTGTACTGATATATATATATCGGAATATGCAGAATACTAGTGCACGTTTATAATATTTATGTTGTACCCTTATTAACATATATTATGTTCTCCTTATAACGGGTATCCGCTTTTGTATAATTGAAAGACATGAGGGGTTCAATTTTATGACGGATGGACTTTTACACCCAAATCAAATTTTTTTTAGCATATGCATATGCACTTAGAATATTCAAAAAATGCAATTAATGAACGGTTAGTTTTTAGTCTGAAAATCGATAAATGTTTTGAAACTTTATATTATAACTCAAACACGACATGCTGCTACGTATCATGAGATCATAACAGAACCTTCCACGTTCAGCCAATCATATACGAGATACCTCTAATTATACCTTATATAACCTCGTATATCTCTAATTAAAGTTAATTAATTGAAGTTTGTTACAGTATATTATTTAAAAAAAAATTTTTCGTTTTTTTTTTTTTTTCGAAATGGAACTAGCACATAAATTTATATCGATATTGATGGTATCAACTCACATACGTTTCAATATACTTATATATGAAATACGACCCTCACTTAATTAAAATTTCATAGTTTAATTTTACGAGCAGCTGATAGTTGTAATTTGTATAGTTGTAAATTAATAATATTGATCGTAAAAAGCAAATAAAGTAAGCGTATTCGATAAAAGAAAGTAGACCTTACAAGTCTACCTTACAACTCACTACATTTTTGGCTTCCTTTCAAACATATAAGGCTGGGCTCACCTAATAAAACGCACGACACAACTACAATGTACATTTTTAGAAAATTGTATAACAATAAACACAATAAACGCTTTTTGACAAATCAAGATTATTCGTAGATACTCGTATCTTCGTAGTTTGTATTCATTTAAACTATACTCGTCTAACATGTCTAAGCTCATTCATAAAGTGAAGTCCCATATCCATCAGTTTCACTGACAAGAACATAACGAACAGTGCCAATTTTTTTGACAAAAAACGTCTGAGAGAAATATTCCTTAATTTTCGATTTTACTCGATTACCGTAAAAATAAAGAACAATTCTTATCAAACGTATCGTATCTTATTTCGGACAACTAAGTCCAAAATATTTTAAGTGAGCACGGAAAACGTGTAATTGCGAGTTTGAATAAAGTATGTTAAACATTTAAATTATTTCTTAATTAAAACTTTTATGTATTCACTTTCACGTGAATTGCTAGTTGTAAAAATATGGGGAGTTTGTAATTTGCACCAAATTAAAGATATGTAATTTGCACAACTGTAGGTAGCCAAAAATAGTGTTTGTAATTTGCACCAAACTAAAAGTATGTAATTTGCACCATCCTCAGGTAGTCGAAAATAGAATTTGTAATTTGCACCAAAATGATTATTTATTTGTTCGATTATGGAATATTCGATTTTTCCTCGGTATCTTCGTAGACGTCGAGACTAGATTGACACGAATGACAATAATACAATAATAATTTTTCAGGATTTTTCGCTTTATCTGGTAATATTTTAACGTTTTACGTCCAATTATCGGTTGTGATCGCGTTATATATATTTATATAATTTATATCAATTTATTATTTTGATCAAATACTAAACTACCTTTACGGTAGTCTTGCCGTTTCGTCGTAATACGTAAGTTAACGTAATATTTTTGTAGTGCAATTTTTAATATTTTACTCTTGAAATATGGAAGTAAAGATAGTTAAAAGTAATCGCGGGGAAGATATTTTAGAATACAATAACCATACTTTTTATTTTGCTTATAAAACAAAAACTACAAACATAATTCGTTGGCGTTGTACACAGAGAAAATATTCAGCAAAAAGTGAAACAATTTATCTTGATGGGACATTCGATTATCGTCCGAAATTATTTACTCAACTTTTTACTTTACATGGATATTTTAATAATAATTACGTTCCATTTGTATTTGCGCTGTTACCAAATAAAACAAAACAAAACGTATACGTATTTTTAAATATTTTGGTACTTGAGTGTCAAAATGTTGGTCTAATATTAAAACCTAAAACAGTTATATGCAATTTTGAAGAATCGATTCATATCGCATTAAAAGAAATTTGGAATAATGTGAATATCTTTGGATGTCATTTTCACTTAACGCAGTCTTGGTACAGAAAAGTACAAAACTTAGGACTGTGTAAAGCGTAAAAAAATAATAAAACCCCCGAAGGTGAATGGTTGAATAATATTTTTGGGTTAATATTTTTAAATCCTAATGAAGTGGGCTCATGTTTTGTTGATGACTTTATGTCAACAATACCATCTGATATTAAATTTCAAATGTTTGCTGACTATTTGACTGACAATTATATAGACAATAATTCATTATTTCACCGTATATTTGGGCAGTTGCATCATCTTCGCCGTCATTTACAACGAATGCATGTGAATCCATTCACAGTAAATTTAATTCAGAATTTTATCATCCACACCCACAAATTTTTAGTTTCATTAAAGTTTTAACAGATTTTCAAACAGACACGTACATAAAACTATCAAGTTTACATATAACTCCGCGAATAACATCTCAAACATGTCAACGTACGAAACAAATTCAAGCTGCTTTGGACCAGTATAATAGTAAATTGATTTCAAGAACTTCATTCATTGAATTAGTTGCATACAAATATAAAAAACGTGTAAGTATTATAACAGTGAAGTATAACAGCAATTAATATGTATAACTTCCTAAATTTCTTTTTTTTAAATTATAAATTATTATTTCCAGGTTATTCCACCTTCAATTAACAGCGAAACATAAAATGCTATAAAAACAAAATTTTCAAGTAAGTAAGTAAGTAAGTTTGTACTATCGAAATACTATCGAAAAAATAATCGATTTTAATTTCGGTGTAAATTACAATTCCTATTTCTTACTACCTGAGGATGGTGCAAATTACATATCTTTATTTTGGTGCAAATTACAAACGCATTTTAAAAAAAATGGTGCAAATCACACATTTTGTAAATATTTTGGGTCAATTTTTGTGCAAATTGACTACAGCCAAAATATGCTACTAATCAAATAAAAAAATACACACAATAGTGTAGAAAAAACGTATCGCAATAGTTTCAAAATGTATAATTACGTCGAGCAGGTATTAATCTTACTCAAATGGATTTCATAGAACGTAGGTATTTACATTACCGTTGTAGCTTCTTGCGTAGAATGTACTCCGCACAGACAATTCCAATTGGATATCTTACAAATGTAATGGTCAAATCTTTTTACCAAAGTGTTTCTTGGAACGCGGGTAAATGGCCGTAAAGCATTTTCAGATGTCGTTCATTCGATCACTGTTAGTCACGTTAAGGTTTCTCTAAGCACCGCATTCGTTATTTGTCAACGGACGTATATGTCACCATTAACCGGAACAAGTGAATCAAAGTGTGCTCTTATCTCACCGAGGTCGAACATTTCACAGCGTCCGTGTACACATAAGATATTTGGAGATATTTAAAGATAACACACGTCACATACCGTCGAATTTGAATGTAAATGTTCCGACGAGTTAACTAAAAGAAACGCCGTGACTATTTACGGTTATTCGTTAGACTTTTCGTTGGATCTAATTACAACAAATTATTCATTTAATTTGGACAGTTATTGTTTTGCTTGGTGCTATCTTAATCGACTTTTACGGGGCCGGAAGACCATCGATCGTTGCACATAATATATTTCGATAAAGAAACATTATCCGAACTCAATCGTACTTAAATTGACGATTTTTATATTGTATTACGCGACTGACTACTCTAATGAATTTCTAGTTTCATAATTTTATTTTAAGATTCTGTATTATATTTGTAGTTAGATTATTTCAATGTTTTGTTTGGTTGATTAATATAGGATATTATTATAAGGTTTGCTTAATTTAATTTCTTTAAATTTGTAAGTGCGATACCGTGTCAAACGTTACTGTTATTCTGTAATTTACTTTTTAATTTTAATAAATAAAAATAAATAATTATGCATTATTTCCTATAAAATAAATATTCAGAATGAAAATATTTTAGAAATTCGTTATACGTTATATTAAGTTTATACAACACGATTTATATTAACTGTATATTGAATATTGATATAAGATGATTTAGTAGTTATCGAACACTGATTTAAATAGTGGTGTATTTCTAATAAATAAAATAAACAGAAATTCAAAGTTATTGATAAAAATATTTAATCGATATCTATATTACGATAAACTTTTTCAATAATCATTAAATTTTGTTAATGATAATAGTTTACTCTATTACACATTTAATATAAATAAAAAAAATAAGTTATTAAAATTAAATCACAAATATCTTTAAGGTAATCAAATAAAAATACTAGATGTGAAGTCCAAACTTAAATTATGAATGCGTAATAGTGAGCTCAAAAAAAGTACATTTGACGAATGCGAAAACATAGATATCAGATGCATAATATGTAAGATATAATTAACAAGTAAACGATATTCGTTATGAATACTTCAAGTTAAATTTTTTAGCTACTATACAATATTATAATAATACATGATAAATCTATGTAATTTATGTATTTATGTATATTGCCTCAAATCAATCATTCGCAAAATATATTTCACTCGAAAATTCCATAGTAAATAGAGAATATAATATTGATATGATGTATAAAAAACAACTCTGGTGGAAAACATACGAAAATATTGTAATGTAAGGAAAAATAACATGAAAAATTATATTTCTGATGTAGACATATTTAAAAATTTGCGTATGATAAGAAAGTACTTATGATAGAATCAAATAAAGATAGAAAAAGATACAAGAAATTATTGTAAAAATAATTTCAATGGAAATAATGAATTATGAAGGCTAGCGATTACACCACAAAAGTAATTAAAAAAAAATTTCAACCATATAGTGAATGTTTTAGGAGAATTTATTTGCAGAAAAAAAAAGTTTATTAGATATTTTATACGTATTAGTACGTAGACGTTAATTAATATGCATAAAATATGTAATAAACTTTTTTTTTCTGCAAATAAATTCTCCTAGAACATTCAATGTATGATTGATTTTTTTTTAAATTACTTAAATGTAATTGTGGTATAAGAATTTATATATTTTGTATTTGGTAAAAAATTATGATACTTATACTTATACTTAATACTCGGACGTTATTGAGGAAGCATTTTACTTTAACTATGACAGTATGTAATTAAATATAATAATTTAAAATATATACATGTATAGCAAAGTAATAATAAAGTTAATTTTGAAAGGCTGGATATAGTTATTTTTAAATAAAAGAAAAATAGCATGAAGTCTAAAGATAGTATAGTTATGAAATAATTATATAAAATAATCGATTTTAATTTTAGTTTTATTATTAATTTGTATAAATACTAGAAATGAATAAGACTAGAACATAAGTTCAAACAAATTTTATTAATTTTAAATTGATAATATATTTTAATATATTTCATTGGTTTTCTAGGAAAAGAAGAGTGTAGTATATTTATCATCATGTATATTTTTTTTTTATCTGTATCTGTATTAACCATTGTTAGTACTATTAATTGATCCACTCGATCTGTTTTACTTCGCATCGATTTCTCGAGATTAATGGTACATTGGTATTAAATTAAAAAAACAATACAGTTATATCATTCTCATACTCAATACTTATCATACTCATCATACTCAACCCTCAGCTAACATTATAGTCTTGCCTCTTTTTTCTTTAAAATTGTTTTTTGTTTAATTTGATTAATTGATATTATCATATGTTAACATTGAACTCTTTTTTTTTTTTTATATATATATATTTTTATTAATAGAATTTTTTTCAAAAAAATTAAATCATTTATCATAAAATAATAATTTAATGACAGCGATTAATATGTATAGAGTAATTTAAGATTAGATTAAATATACATGGAAATACACCTGGTGCATGTCATACCAATTACAATTTTTATAATTATTATAAATAGTATAATATTCAAGTATTGAATATATTTAGATAATCCACGAGGAAAAAAATGGTTTGCTAGTTTTATACTTAGGTAGGTTTGATGGAATAAAAGAAACAGAACAAAATAAATGTTTTGTATAAAATGCCAAGTATTTTACTTTTGACATTGATGATAATGAATGGCTGAGGTGACCGTTCAGAGGCAATTCAGTCGGTTAAACGAATGACATACGACTAAGCGACTGATGTAACTTTGGTATCACATCTAAGAAAATCAAGATAGCGAACAGAGATCATATACTATTAAATTTTGTTAATATTTGATTTCATCAAAAATCGGCCGGTCGATTGGTTGTACGATGCGTATCGAAAAAAATATTGAATGTGTATTAATGCAATAATTAAATTGGAAGGTGGAAACTATTTTAATTGTTGCTTATGCGTAATATTTTTTCATAAATAAGTTAATGTTTTTTTTTGCATTTACTCAATTTTTCATATTAAACTTTTGTTGGTTAGTGATAAAAAAAATAAATATTATTCAGGAAGGAAATAAATATTTAAAAATCAACTACTGTTTCTTTATTGTAATTACGTGTTGTTGAATGATAAAAAATAAGATGAGTTGATGAAATCATATATCCTGTATTTTTTATCTTGGTATCTTCATCTGGAAGAAACATTCTTATAAAAATGATATGGTTAGATGAAGTTCATTTTTATAATTATTATTAATTTTCCGACAATTAAATAACAAAATTATATTGAATACATGCAGGCAAAATAATTTTAATTGTATTGAATTTAAAAATATTTAATAAATCTGAAATGTTTTGTATTAACAAGATGTGTTTTTATTTATTTTTTGTATATGGAATACTCACACAGAGTAAATATCTTTAACTAAGTTATTTTACATGAACTTATTTTACTAAAGAAGTATTTATTTAATATTTTATATAAGTAAATGTTATATATTTAATAATATAATTTACAGTATACATTCAAATATTGATTATGGATAATATAGAACACATAAATTATTTTAAGAAAAGAAGAAATTGGTATCTTTGTAAAATGTAATTTACCTGAATTGTTTATTTTCCAAAAATAATATCAATCTACACTTAAAAACTAATATTTGTCTTATAAAAATATTAGTATAAATATTTTTTTAAATACTCTATATTCTACATTAAAACTAACATTTGCTTCAAATTATATAGGCTAGTTAAACAACAATAACTTATTATTGTACGTTTCACATGTAAATTTTTCAATTGACTTTAATATATAATTTTAAATGAATTAATATTTTATTTCGGATTGTATTATATAGATAATAGTTTTAATTTTATTAATTTATTCATCTATAAGTATCTTTATGTTAATAGTATATGAACAAGTTTAATAATACTCTGATGTAACGCGGAGTTAAATTTGAGAAAAAGTTGTTAGAATTTAAAATGGTATTTTATCGATTCGTAAGTATATTTAAATATACCTATAGGTATTTATTTAGTATGCAAACATATTAATGAAATATTTAAATTTAAAATGCAATATAAAAATTATTGGTTTTATAAACTCATAAGTATTCATATAAATGTTATTTAAATTATAAAATGGTCGAATACAATTTGAATAACAAATAATTGCTTAAAATAATTAAATAAATCCAAAAGTTTTTGAGAACCTCAACGTTCGGTTTTTAATATTAAAGTTAATATATTGTTATAAGTAACGTAATTCACATATGAAATTGGGAACTATGATATTGATCATTATTTATTTAATTTATAGTGTAAAAATGTTACAAACATCAAAATAATTCTAATTCGTAGCAGACAGTTTAACATACATTTAATACTATTAACCTTAAATCAATATTGTTTTATATTAATCTAAAATTGGTCAAAAAAAAAAAAAAAAAATGTGGACGAATTACATTATGTAAATTTTTTTTTATTAATTCCGTTAATAAATCGTGCACATTAACAAATAGTTATTGCTAATTGCAGTTATCAGTTCTATTAAAAATGTATTTTAATTGATGCAGGTTTAGTAAATATTTATTTAATATTTTATTCGATGATGAAGCCATCAATTAAATGTAAAAATGTTTCATGATTAAATAGTTCAAATTATTATCCAAAGGTATCAAGAACTCTTTAAATTACTTGTAATATATTGGTTTTGATGTGTGCTTTAGGTCAGTTTTTGTAGGACGATACTTATCATATTAATATTTACCTATAATTTAATATATATATATATATATATATATTTTACTAGGTACTGATATTTACATACTGTATTAAAATTATAATATTTGTTTAAAGAAGAATCCATTTACTATATATAAGTATTGCTGAAGGAAGTGAGATACTGGAAATATATTATTCGTGTATGATAAATTGTTGATAGAACGATGAAATTACAATTTTTTTTATTTAAAATTAAAAATTTGTCATATGAAATATATAATTAACAGTAACAATTGTACAGAACTGCTATTATGACAAGTACTTTTTTTGTTAAGGTAGGTATAGTTTAAAATAAAATGTAAATAAAAAAAAAATGTGAAAATTCATAATCCAAATCATTAAAAAAATAATTAAGTAATCATTTTTATATATATGCACATAATTTAACTCGTTAGTCATGGAATTTGAAATAACAATTATGATTATTGTATGTAAAATATTGTGATTTTACAGAAAATGTTAAACCTATTTTATAAAGGAATATAAAAACAAAAAATATAATGCATTATAGTTTAGATACATGTAAAATACAGAGGTATTTTTATTTTTTGAAGAAAAAATCACAATTAAATATTTGGTGCATATATATACATGTATGTATTATGCATTAATTGGAAATTTGATTGTAGATATGCATACTAAATATTACAAAAAATAAAATAGTTATGTTATAAATTTAGTTTAATATTTTATAACAGAGACAGCCATTTCAAAATCGTTTTAGAATTTATTTTTAAGATACGCATACGAAAATTATAGATGTTTTATCATAAAACAGAACTTTTGAATGGAATTTCAATCCTCAAAGGTGAAGTATCTTTTAAGTAGCCGTCCCTGTTTTATATAATTTAATTTTGTAATATACAACAGTAAATGTTGTAATTTTAAACGAATAAATGAATTAATAAAAGTATAAACAAAAAAAACCAAAATAAAATATCACTTTATGACTGTCTCTAGAACTATTACCATGCAGTTTATAAATAGAATCCATTTAATATTTTAAGAACAATATTATACGTTGAGGGTTTGGGGATGATAGAAATAATATACCCTACTACACAATTATAATCTAAAAATACACTTCTTTTGTAATAAATATGTTACGAAACTATAAGTTCACCCTTCAGTTTCATATATTTAAATGTTTTTATTATTTCAAATATGTAACTATGTGCCAAAAAAAAAAAAAAAAAAACAGTAAAATAAATAAAAAATACAAAGTTACTATGTTTTAAAATACATAATAAATTATATAAAATGTTAATTACAATTACAAATTAATTCACTTATCTAAAGATAATGATTAATACAAATTTTTGATTGAAATTTTGAGTAGAATATTACAATGAGACTGATTTCAGTAATAAAACAAAAAACTTAACTAATGAACTACTAATTTTTTTTAAGCTTATGATTTTTTTTATGATTCTTATATTTATTTATAATTACCACAACATTATAAACAAATATTTTTAAAGAAAGATTAGTTTTTATATTTTAGTATGCAATAAACGGAAATATATAAACTAAAATATTTTACTAGCACTGTCCACAACATTGAAAACCAAGGTCAAAATACATTAACACCCATTATTTAGTTAAAATGTGTCAAAAATTATGATTTATACGTGCTTTTATAGTAAACACAATATGGATAACATAATATTTTTTATAACAATGTATTGATTATTTCTTCACTAGTATTTTTCAACTATTAATGCTTTATTTGAAAAGAATTTTCATTTGACAAATAAAAAAAAAAAAAAAAAAAAAACGATACGTTAAATTCCGTTGTGATTGTTAAATATAACGTATTAAACGTTTTACTTCAAAAAAGTCAATGGTGAAATCAATCAAAGAAATTTGTATTTACTTAAACAAAAATGATGAAATATTGTTGTTTAAATTAGAAACAGAAATGGTTTAATTTAAGTAAATTGAACAATAACGATTCTAGATTTTAATTACTAAACGAATAGGTGAAATTAATTTGGTTGAATTATGTTTTATAACATTTACACTATTATTCGACTAGATTAAAACAACATTAAAGTGTGCCAAGGAGTTAAAGATTGTCTTAAAATATAGAAAACAAATTCAGATTCGCATTTATATCTAATTCTATTTGTCTAATATAATTATATCATATATCGTATATTAATATACATTAATAATATAGGGACTATTCATTTTTGTAAATTGTTGTAAATAAAATAAAAAAATAAACAAATAAAATTGTTTTTGCAGTACTCAAGATTACTGTAATTTCTCTTTGAAAAATGGCAAATATTAAGTAGTGGAATAATTGCAATTGCGCAAGGACTGGCGAAAGCAAGAGTTCCGATAACAAAAAAAAGCTACCGAATATGTAAAGACACAAGATCACATATTATTATCATATTTTCGATGAACGTTTTCAATTAAGCCAGATTAGATTGCATGGCGATTTATGATTTTGATTAAAATTATTATTTAATCACCGCAAATTTTATCTAGGGAAAAAATTCACCATTCATATAACATTCATTACGAACAACGATTATTTTCTATATTTTTCGGTATTCCTACTATTGTTTTCTTTTTTTTTTTTCACAAGCCCATATGAACCTATACAATCGTCGTCAACAAGATTTCGGACCAAGATTGTACTGCGTATTACTCGATGCGAACTACACGGTGGGCGATCCCTGCGGTGCGTGCACGGAGGTGGACCGCGAGAAGCCGAGGGACAGACATCGGGACCCCGATCTTTTTCCGGCTGTTGCGACGTACGCGGTCGCATTCGCGTGTGCCGCCACCACCGCCGCCGCCGCCGCAAGCAACGGCGAAGCGATTCGCCAGCAGTCACGGTTCGGACTCCGTTACGGTTATACTCGACTGCCGCCGCCGTCGATACGTTTTAGCTTCGCGCGCGATCGAATACATCGTTATTTCTATCGTCGTATTAGTTGTTGTTGTTGCGGTTGTTGTTGCTGTTGTTCCATAGATCGATAGTGAACAGTCGGCAAAGGGAAAACGTGCGCCGGTCCTTTAGAGATTCGAAATCGAGTCGTAACATTTATCGCGTCCACGTCGTAACGCAGTGGTGACGCGCAACGTGTTGATCTGGGGTAGCGATCCACCTAGTGCAGAAATTTGGATTACCGTCGGATCGCGGTGCAGCTACTTGATTGCTGGGGTAAGTACCGTTGACTGTGCGCCGGTTTGAGCCGTACACCTGACGCGCGCGCCACCGCCTAACGAGACCGGTCCGAATCGAACCATTCTACGCCATCAGTTGCGATTTCGTTGGAGATCGGAACGGGATCTCAGCCTAGAGCAGCAAAAGGGTTGCGTTTTGGTGTGAAGAGTTTGCGGCAGCATTCGTGCTAGGTCCGAACTCATTGTCCCACCATCCCGGCGGTTGATTGGTTTTCCACGTGCAAAAGATTTCTTACTTTTTTCTGTTCATTTTTTTTCCTCTGGACCAACGCGCGATTCGTTGGAACTACCGCGGTGACACAATCGCAATTACGATCACATGAATTACACCGATGCGCGTTTCGATGTCGGTTTGCGAATTGCAAGATCCTTTCGGACACGCAGTCTAGAAATCGTTTTAAGAATGCCCAATGTTCATTAAGTTTTCGGTTTTATTTTTATCTAGCCATCATGGAACTGGAAGCGCACAGTTTTCCTACATGATGATTAATCACCGGTAGTCGGTTAACTTTTGTTCCGGGTAAATTCTCGACATAACCGTTAAGAAGAGTTAAACATTTTTCCATAGAAATTAACTCATAAATCGGTATATTTCAATAAAATGCTAATTTTCAACGAAAACGATTATTGTTCGTCAATATTGATGAATTTAATGTTGGACAACTAATTTATGTATATTCCTTGTCAAACTAATATAAGTATTTAATAATTATGTACTGATTGGCCTAGAACGTGTACTTCAAAAATAAAAAAATTAAATAAAAATATTATTTTATTTTGAATTAATCGATCCAAGTACGCGATTATGGAATACTTTTCTATTAGTTTCATTACCTTATATTGAAGTGGGTACCCAGTATTTATTATTTATTAAACTGAAGATTACATTTATACGGTAATCTATTAACATAAAAAGAAAATATTAGGTATACACTGAATTATTATTCGTTAAAATTAAAAATAAATAAATAAATATGCATATAAAATGTATTCATTCTACAAAAAAACTTCCAAGTTTCAATACTCATAAGTTGAATTAAAATATTACACAGAATACAACTATTTTGAAGAGTATTTATGTACGACGTTTTATTAACACAATGAAATCCTAAACTTTTTTTTTTTATTATTAAAAGCATGGTTTTAAAAATGTGCATGATGTATCATTAAAGTCAAAATGCGAACATTATTTATTTATATTTTTTCTTAATTAAATATGTTCTTCTAAATAATGTTTAAATTATCATCATTTTTTTTTCGTTATTTCAAAATATAAATTTAGATATGATTTATTTATCTTATAATTTTCTTCGTGGTTACAATATACTATTGATTGTTACTTGAAATTACATATATGGTAACAAAGAGTCATCCAAAAAAAATATATAAGCAATATACAAGTACTCTAAGATTAAAAATCCAATATCTTTAAAAAAATGTATGGTTTTCTGTCAGGTTGATGGAAACACTTGAAATTTCTGGTATTTAAATTTTAAATTGTTGAATAAAATTATTAAAAAAACACCGACAATTATAAATAAATGTAGTTTTGCTAGTATTTTTTTATTTTAAGGAAAAAAATGCCTGTATAAATATTTTTTGAATGTGTTTATGTGGTTGAAAAGATATAAGTCATCATAAACAACATAAGCTCATTAAATTTAACTTTCATATGTTAGTAATGTTTTATAGCTGTTACAATTGAACTGTTCTATAATAGTTAATTTAATATTTTATGTTAATATTAGTTAAATATATTATAATTATATATATAATTATTATTTAATAATGAATCCTTGAATGTATATTATATTGTTTATGACATTTGTATTAATAAATTAAATTTAGTACTTTTTTATTTAAAAAAAAATATAATATTTATTTACAACCGAAATTTATTTTCTTTCTTTCACAATGATTTATTGTTAATATGGTGTTTTTGGATAATAAACTGGAAATAGCAAATGATTTAATTTAATGATCAAGCAGGATGAATTTTTTTTATTGAAATTTAATTAAAAATACAAATCAAAATGAAGAAAAAAATAATTAGTACGTTTAGTATTATTTTTATTTACAAGAAAAAACCAAATGATTGAATATATTTTTCCTTATATTCTTTATTTAGCTAAAATATAAATGCTGAGAGAAATACAATTTAATTTTCGACAATGAACAATCTCAAAAATAATTTGCATTATTTTTACTATTTTACATTGAAGTAAAATCGAATCGTTAGTAATTTTAATGCATTTAAGATTATTTCTTTTGCGAATTAAGTCTTAAGCTTATTGAGAAACAAAAACATATTTGAAAACACATACATACCATTTATGTTAAATACTACTTTACTGTGGAAAGTTAAATCAATCTTTGATTATATCTTTATGGAACACTTTTCAATTTTTAATATTTTGTTCATATCAACAACTTTATTAATCTAAAAATTAATTTTCAAACTATAGGACAAGCTCTTTTTAATTGTTCATTCACATAGTTAGCCCAAAAGAAAAAAAAATTAAACTATAGTGTAGTAAGAATTGAATTTTGTATAAACAATTGTTTTAATCATTTGGATCTAAAATTGACTTATCAAAATAAATATTTGTTTTAAAAAAATAAGTAAAGTGTAAAAATGTAATTAATTAATATTATAAATTAAACGTATTCATTTTTCATTTTGTAATATAACATATACTTTGTATATAAATACTTTATTATCATTCTATTTTATTTTTTTCAATTTTAAAATATTTAACGTCAAGTTAATGGTTTTAACTAGTAAAATGACTTACACTGTAATGTAGCTAATATAAGATAACTAGAGTAAAGTTGCCATGTCTGATTATTCATCATTTATAATTTAATTTTAGTACATAGTAGTATAACATAAAATAGTCATATAACCTATATATATATATATATATATATATATATATATATATTTATAGTTATATAATTGAAGTATTCACAATGAATATATACGTTAAATCTTAAATATAACATATCGCAAAATAAAACGTTATGTCATTAATGTGATAGTCAATTGATTGCAACCGTAATTACGTTTATTTTCCGTTGTAATAAAACGTTTGTTTTACTGACATTAGTGCAAAAATAAAATAAAATGTGTTAAAGTATAAAAGAAAACCTGTAAACATCTGTAAAACATAAAGCTGAGAATTTCCTTCTTTTACTTGAAGCACTATTATTCCCGGGTGGGGAGTGTATTGCTAATTTTTTTTTAGAAGAAAAAGATTTCTCTCTCTTAAAAACAAAAAAAAATTTTCAATAAAAAATTAATAAAATATAAAACAATCATAATATAATTTATAATACATATTTATTAGGTATGTTTAGAACTATATTTTAATTATTATTGTTATGATTGATAGATAGTATTGAAAATTTTATCGTTACATTATAATTTTATAAATTTTGTGTGTATATATCTTGACAGATTTATAATTTTTTTTTTTTTTTTTGTCACTATTACCCAATTTTTTGCTTGACACAGTTATTTCCTTTCACCTTTAGTTATTAAAAAATTAATAAAAAAAAAGTAATATAAAAATATATTTTATAACGTATCAAGTAACTTAAACTCTAATCTCTAATTTATAGAAATTAAAATCAATAAGATTTATGTATTGACCTTCCGACCTTCAAGAGAACCAATAATACAGGTTATACCAAATAAAGTTATACGGTAATATGCCAATGGATCGGAAAAAAAATTATTATTGCGATTTCTTACAACTTACACTTTATAACTAGAATAATTTAAGAAATCTATTTCGCTCTGCATATTGATAATTAAATTCTAAAAAAAACCAAGTGTAATGAAAGAGAGGTGTTACGCCATTTCCTTTTCTCTTTTACTTCTGACATGACGATTAAAACTAAGATAAAATGTAAATAGCAACAAACATATGGCACTTGGTCCAAATTTAATCGCTTAACACTTTTTATAATTTTTATATTATGATTTACATTTGATACAATTATAATCTGTCTTCTATTTTTTATTCACTTTACGTGGTAACATTTCATGAGGTATTAGCCATTAGGTTAGGTAATTTAAAATCAAAAATGAATGATTATTTATAGTTGCGTTTATTATAATAATCATAAGTTCATTGTTGAGTTTATAATTATAATAAATAAATACTATTTTTATTTTTGAAATAATTACCATTGCTATTTCTGACGTTAATATTTAAAATATTTGCAAGTAAAATTAATTATAATTTATATCTTTGTAACTAATAAAATAAATATTTTATAATAAAAAAAAAAAAAAAAAAAAATGTAGATTTAAAGTAATACCAATTTCATTGTTTCAGACTCAAATAACAAATAATATATAAAATTAAGAATGTGTTTATCAAATAATATAAACAATACTTCAATAACCGTGAAAGTAAATTATCGTTGTAAATGATCAATGAGCCATAATGTACAAATTAGTTAGTATTTAGTAGTTATTAGATGGTAGTTAGTTGTTAATTATTCATTATTAAACGGTCAGAAAAACATCAGCGCTTGTGTGATCAAATGTCTTAAATGTCAGTTGTTCCGTTATGCAAACCCTATGTCGCTTATCCTTATCCCTTTATCTTGTTTCTTTTGCCTTTTATCAGTCAATATATTATTATGATTTATTTTTATTTTTTCTTCGGTACCAAATTTTTTTTTTTAAATCAATCGCCATCCGCTGATAGAATATTCGCTCTGATATGTTGAAACACCGAAATTACATAAATTACTATCATACAATCAGTATTAAATAATAACACGGCTTCGTGTCTAGCAGTGTATAGCTAAACGCAGAGTGCGTTATACGTACAACGTTCAAATTTATCATGCGAATCCATACAGACACATATTATACCAGTGTACGATGATTTATGAAGTAATCGCTTAATAGTGTAATGGGTATAACCACATACCCTAAAACAAACATCTACAATGGCTTAGCCATCGGGTTAAACAGTACGGATTGTGTTGTAATACAAGCTGTAAAAGTGCGCACAACTGTTGAACTCTTGGTTATTATTGTTATTATTATTATTATTATTATTATTATTATTGAATTACGACTCCATGGATGTCGGATAAAATTAGTACATTGTTCAAGTACATAAAATATACACTACAGATATTTACCTTCTAAGATATTTTTCAATACCGTCGTAACATCACGCTGTGGGTAAAATAATTTTACTTCGATTAAATCATAAGCCTGTAATAAGCCTCACAGAAAATCATCACCCAAATTTAAGTTGCACGTGAACTATGCGTATTATCAATGTATAAATTAAATATTCTTACTATCTATCTTTTAAGAACACATTTCCCCGTTATTATTTATTCAAATTACTTCGTTTACTTAACGTTTTCATTTGATTACTCACTATGATACTCAATGAAAGCGAATACTAGCAGCACAATAATTTATATTTATATAATTTAGATTCTAAATGAAGTCAGTCATTTCAATAGAATGATTTTTTTCTATATTTTTAAGAACAATTTTTAATGGTAATAGCAAATAAAAAGTATTTTATAGTATTTTTAAGAACCTTTTGAACCTGGATGATTAGATTAGGAATTTTAAGAAGGTGAATTTTTGATTTTTTGATTATATTTTGATTACCAAAATATAAACTAAAAAAATAATGATTAATTTTATCAAGTTTAAGCATTTGTAATTAAGTTGATAAAAGAGGTATTTTCGTATTTTATAGACTGAAAAACACATAAAATGTTAATTTAAAGCCTTCTTTTTCATACTTATAATTTAAAAGATTTAACAGACATAATATTTTTTCATTATGATTTTGTAAAGCAGCAGACACTAATTATTTTCAAGAACAATTAAAATCATTTTTCTTTTGAATTTTTTTGAATTTAAAATAAGATATTCAGTACATTTTTATATCAACATTAACCTTCACTGATATTGATTTTCTAATGCAATGAATTAAAAATAATACATTAAAAAAGAGTATAACTAACATAAATAATACGATTAGCATTTTCGGCTGGATTATATTCTTAACAAATTTAGTTAAATTACTAAGTTATGATAGTTTATAATATTATAAATACCTGCAGTGTATATGTATTATAAAATCACGTAAAACAGACCATTAATTTTTATATTTTAATTTTAGTTATTTTACTTTTCAAAGATGTATATTTTTCAAATAATTTACATTAATACTAATAATTTAATGTTATAATCTGTTAACCTGTTCAAACGAATATCGTTCCTTTTCTCAATGTTTAATTTAACAATTCAAATACAATTTTCAAAAATCAACCCTTCGGTTATGCAGATAAAATTAAATTATTACTGAGTCGAAATTTATATAACACAGTAGACTATCACGCCTGTACACTTTTTATCTCATCTTAGATGTAAATAATTTTTTTTTTTTGTATAATATGAATAATAGATTATATAATTTTGATTGAAAGTTATTACGTAAATGTAACATATGAATTTCTTCTATAAATGAGTATAAGTTAACGTGAAGAATTTCATGCACTGCATAAAATTAATATAAAACCGACAATTGATAACAAATTTTATTAAAAAACGTAAAAAAAATACAAACTATATATAAATTTATAGAAATTTGATAGCATAAAATTGAAAAAATGACTTATTTGTAAGATAGATAATGTAAACTTTTGGGATTTAAAAAAACCAATCCTTAATTTAAGTGCTTAATTCAATATACAATTTTTTGTAAAACCTAATCTTGGCTACAGATGGTTAAATAAAAATGTAATTATACTTTTGGTGTTTTATGAGTATATATTGCTCTATCAGAATTATCAAACATTTAAATAAAATGAATTAAATGTATGGTATAAGAATTATAGGGATTTAGGAATTATTAGGTAACATTGAATAAATAAAAATGATTTATAACACTTAATATGTATAGATAAATATTCCTAGTTCTAAATACAAATATATTTTTTTTAATTTTTATTAGAAGTACATTACCTGTACATTTGTTTTTTTTTTTTACAATAAGTGTATGAATGGATAAACTTTTTGATATTAACTTATATAACGGACATACACAAGACGAATATGGTATTTGTTGTTGTTTATTTATCTTTTGAGCACGTTATAATAATAATAAATATAATTGTTACTTTATGTATACAAGAAACAAAAATATAAATTGAACACATCCAAAAGTGTATACATACATATATCAAACAATAGTAGTTCACAATCACAGACAAGAATGAATGGGTTTATGTGATTATACCGTATAACATCATATGGACTGGGCGGCAGCAATGGCTCTTCCTCAAGTCAGTAAGCCGAAAGAGCTTCACCGGGAATGCAGCCAGGGGGTTGAAATTCTCCTAGTGGCTGGTTGGTTGGCTTGTAGGTAAACGACTGAATATACTTATATCTTCTTGCGAAATGTTGCTTGTGAATGCTGATTACTAGTTATGATGGATGCTGTTGATTCGATGAAATATTACAAGTGTCACTGTATAGACATGTACTGAAATCTCAACCTAACGGATGATCGGGAAATATATACTAGAGTAGAGTGTATTCGTATGCAGGCCAATAATGAGATACCGTATATACTCCACCGCACTGTTATCAGGGGTGATGATCGTTCTGTGTGTCTCTTTGCCCTTTTATAATTTATAATTTTGTTTTCACGATGGTGAATAGCTTTTCGCTTTTAATTGAGATTCTATATGGAATCACTAATCTGAAGTTGGTGGTGACATGGACCATTGGGCATTGAGTCCGATATACTAGTGATATTTATTTTTTGAAGGATATTATTTATTTATATATAAAAATAAAATCACATTTAAAACAATATAGAGGGCTAGTGCCGTCTATTGTAGGTTCATAGGCGATCCCTATAATCATTCTCATGATTGTTCCGCTAGAGGCACGAATGAGGCCAACAAGGAAGATACTCGGGTTGCTTGTATTGCAAGGGTATGTACCTGTACTATTACAAACTAACTGTCAAAAGAAGCCACTATGTGCTGACACGTTTTAACTTGATTACTATGTATACTTATATGAACTGATATTTATCACAGGCAAAATGAATAAAAAGTTTTAGTAAATTTATATTTGATAACAAATCGTCATTTTCGGTTCTATGTTAACGTTAATTTTAATTATTTTAACGAGTCCTATAATTTGATTCATTTCTAATGCAACTATAAATAACACTATCATATTATTTATATTCCGTAGACTTTTTTTTATATGTATATTTAACATAATGAAATTCATCAACGAGTATAAAGAAAAACATTAAAGGTTAAAGCATAACCACGATATATTCAAGTATTCGAGTGTGTGTGATTGTCTATGTCTGTATGTATATGCATGTAAATATATGTGTGAAAATACAATGTGCTCTTTTGGCCTTGTTAGTTTTATGACTAACACTCTTACACATAAGAGGGAATTGCATTGTATTCGTATAAGCTGTTTTTTTTTACACTTCTTTGCGAAAAGCTTTTAATATGTATACTACCCCAGCCATGTTAATACATAAAAAGACATACACACACACACACACACACACACACACATACATACATACATACATGTACTGACCATATGTTTATATATTGATTGAAACTCTTTGTGATGTTCAATGTTAAATGTGCATAATGTAAGATATCAATATATCAAAACGTTTACGATACAATTCAAATATTTTAAGACATCAACTTTGATTAACTTTTTTTTTTTTATAAATAGTAACACTTGACAATCGACCCACTTATAATTTGAATATATTTCAATTCTAACAACGAATTGTTATCTAAAACAGCATTCTTTTCATGGCTAATTGATACATTTATTACAACTATTAGATTAATTACCGGGTGAATTTTATATGATTCATAATTGATACTCAGCTTAAGAAGTTTAATACTGACCTGAAAGTATTATTTGATACAGTTTGCTCGGATATTACCCTTTTTTGTTCTAAATTAGTACACAATATTAAAACCATCACGTCCTGTTAAATCAAGTGGTTCTATTGACTGATATCTTTGCGATGATTTACGAATGACAGGCAACTTTTCACGACATGTTTGTACATATTTATGTTTAGTAATGAATTATATAAATTTCCTGTATAAACTTAGGTTTTGTCACAGAACATGGCAATGTTGTAAATTATAAGAGACCAATTTATGGATTTTTTGTTTGTTTTATTTATGTCTACTATATATACTCGTATTCATTATAGTGGTCGCTGTAATTGCATAGCATTTTATTTAGTCTATTTTTTTTTTTTTTTTGTTCACATTAAATGTTTTGGAATATTGCATGCTATTACAAGTCTTAAATTAGTTAAAAATTATAACGTGATTTGAGATGTAATGAAATAATGAAATTTATACATTAAGTTATTAAATATTTTATAATTATTAAAATGTTAAGTTTGATCTTCATCATCGTTGACATCGGATTGATAATTCACTCTAATGAGTGAAATAAAATATTTATCGATATTAATCTATACAACACTGTTGTGCATTGGTAAATTAAATTGTATCGAACAAGTATACGTATATTGATTATTAATAATTGTTCATATGATAGACACAGATATTTTACGATTGTGCGATCACCGATTTGAACCAATGTTATAGGAGACTAATAATATCTCTACATTAGAACATTTATACAACCAGGTTTATCAAGTTCATTACCGTCAAGTGAGATAAAATAACTTTTGTGAGAGTTCTTTGATCATTTTTGACGAATTTCGGAGTTAAATTTTAAATTTTACCATACAAATATTTTTTGTTGAAATATAAGTATTACAAAACCAATAACCGATATAATTGGTCATTACAAAATATATATTATAAATTACAGGTTTCATAACACAACAAAACGTAAAATTCAACATCGTTTAATTCCTTACACATAGTTGGTGGTAAATGTTTGTTATATATATTATATTGAACACTATAAGTCAAATAATATCAATTATGACACATACCATCAAAACCTTCCGAATAAATATTATGGTCCTTCTTGGGTATTTTTCAGGGAGTCCCGTACGAGAAGTAAATACTTCTTTGAACGCGTGTTCGACCAGATAATAATGTTTACATTTATGTGCCACCAATTCTCTTAGATTATTATTTAGTCTTCACTCAGTTATCCACCACGAGATGTATTTGAAAACAACATTGCGTCTACGTGCAAACCCTGATAACGGTGAAAACATACTTCCAAAAATAAATCGACCTATTGGAGCAAAAATGGTCGAAATTAGTTGTAACTGCGTTTCGGCAAATTGGTTGGTATATACGGCTCTCGTGATGAATTTTCTCACGAGAAACGTCAACCGTCATATTCATTCTAAGATTGTACGACTGAAGTAAGAACCAAAATAAACATAAGTCGTCGGAATACCCGCTGCGTTCGTAATGCGAAAGTCAAATAAAACCAACCGAACGCGTTTGTAATGTAATTTAAATATTTTATAATATTGCACAGTCTTAAATACTACATACCACTTGATATGTATACCAGTATCAGCTAGTGGTCGGAATTCGACTAGAAAAACAAAAATATATTTAATTTTGATACATCCTTGGGGATCCGTTGCATGGAGATGAAATAATAGCTTTTCAACCAACATTATTATTACCATTGCGTCTCTAAAATATCAGTTATGTTATATTATATATATTTCAGATGTTAGATTTTTATGTATTTTTTTTCGAATAAAATTAAATATAATGACCTCTATTCGCGTACTGAGGGGTGACCGGGGGGGGGGGGTAATACCCACCCGGGTAAAAATGTATACTCCCCCGAAAAAATATATGACATTATTACGTAAACTACAAATAATTTTAATGCGATAATATTTTAAACGAGTTATTGTACTCCTACAATCGTGAGTTATTTTGTGCGCCACGGTTGATAAAAAAATAAAATAATATTTAGTATTTTTTTGGGGGGGTTTTTGGGACAGATAAAAAACAGCCGTACTTGTTGTTTATCTTCAATTTTTATTTCAAGTTTATATTTTGCCCGAACAGATTTCACCATCACACTGATTTTATGCAAAAATATTAAGAGTGTGTTAGAAAATTACTAAACTTCAATCCCGCAAAAAAAAAAAAAATAATAAAACTTGTATCAAACGCTGCTCACAATGTGGCTATTCAAATAAATTGAGTTCTGAACTACGACATTTATGCTTACATTATAAACTTTTAAAACTCGATTTTTTTCGAATTACCGAACTTTATTTGCAATGCACTGGTGGTAACAAATATGATCTACAAAATTCTTGAATAAATGAAAAGAGGAAGGAGGAAAAAATGAAAAATCCGAAGGAGTGACGGAATGTTTTCTTTCTCCATTCATTAGACTTATTTTTTTATTTTTATTTACGTGTCTTGTGATCACTTTGTGCCCCAATGAATTTCCTGTTCGAACCGAGGACAATAGGTCATTGTGGTTTGTGACACGATCGGTTAATTGATGACATAATGCGTCTTTTTGGTAGCACATAATGTTGGAGTGTTTTATTAATAGTCGGGCGTGTACCCTAACAATACCCGTTGCCCCGTTGGTTTTTGAAAATTTGACGTCCATCGGCGGGCGGGTGTGGCTAAGTGGCTAATTAAATTTTATAGAAAAATAATAAATTAAACGCTACCTGAGATCATTAATCACCGGCTCGGAAAATAGTCGAAAAGATTCAAGACGGGGATGGATGATATGTATGACAGCATATACCTATTAATTTAAAATCGAAATCATACATGTGGCGTGGTCATGCACGGACTCTGTTCGTTGTCGAGCAAACCGTATTTCAAATTATCGGTATATCTGTATCTAGTCTAATTGCGAATCATAAACATTAGAATGAACAATGAGAGTAAGCAAGTTTTCGACATAAAATTCAATAAGCCTTAAGATATATATTACGATTAAATTACGCTAAGCTTTATATATTTATTTATATATAATAATAATAATGTATTTATTCGTATTCGATTTGAATGGAAATAAACTAATTATTATTGTTATTGTATTTTTTATTATTATTATTGATTATTAAACTGTGTAAATATGATTTTAAATTTAGTTGTATTTGAGTGTTAGTTTTACTTATTTTTTTTTTCTGGTCACCTTTCTAATTTATTGATTGACATTTTTTTTTTTTTTTTAATTAAACAATTTATTCGAAAATCTTGAAGATACTCTCTTTATTTTATTGTTCATAACTATACTATTATTATGTACGTATACAATAATGGATAATGCATTGTTTTGAAAACGTAATATTTATTCACACACTTAAACTAGCTCACCAAAGCAAGAAAATTCTAAATATTCGTAAATATTAGATTTGATAAATAGTTACATTACATACATTTTTAAAATTATACACCCAAACTAAATAGCCACCCCTGAATTTTATTTTATCACTATTTCACAGCATGCAAGCTTATATATTATTTATGTAAAAATTGTATTTATTGATAGTATTGATTTTAATGGTTATAACTTTGCTTTATTTAAACATATTTTATAACATTGTGTTACGAGGTTTTGAAAACAATAATTTACAAATATTTTTAATAGATTTTATAGATAAGATACATTAATATAGAAAAAAAAACTGTTTTGACAGCTGACAATATTTGGCTATTACATGTTTGTAGCATTATGATTTGCAATTATATATAATGCATATATGAATGCATGTATGTATGAGATGATATACAGATATGTTTCATGGTATCATGTTTTCTGTTACGAAAGTAAAATGTAATTTTGAAAAGTCTAAAAACGTATAATATGATGGATATGAAGAACTGTAACACATAAAATACAAAAAAATTATTGGTTTTCGAAGACAAAAAGGGTGCTGTAGCTCGACGTATAAATGTATACAATTTAATTGATTCTTCAAATGCCACAATAATATTATGTGATTGGTCGAGAAAAACGTAACTGGGATATTAAATTGAGATGTTAATGTAAAATATTACTTTCAATTGTCGTGTTGCCATCGATCGTCCATAAAATCGCAGCGTATAAAACATTCGCTGAACACAATACATTATATTATACTAAAATTTCGAAGCTAACCGTCGATCAGAATCTACGCAAAGGTAAAACGAAATACAGCCCACACACTGTGTAGGCACTCCCATAAACCAAATGGGTTCGACTAAAACGTTATTGACATTCGCCAATAGCAAACTCCATTAACAACCGACTACTTCAGACGTCTTATAGTAGATTCGTAGAAATAATAATTACAAGACACGTCGGAAATGATAAATTTTTTTTTTTTTTTTTAAAAACGAGCGATACTCGTTGATCATAATAATCAAGGATTGGAAGTTATATCACTACAATAGTTAATTTATTTTACTTAAATATGCACGTACAAATAACGACAAATACGCTGAATAAATTTTTTAGAAAAAAAAATTAAATATTTTTCAAACTGTATTCCTGATATTGTATTTCGTTATAAAACAATAATAAAATTGAACTATCAAAATAAATTATTTACATATTGATGAAAAGGAATTCCAGTTCATTGCAACAGTCAAGGTGACAACGATTTTGGGTGCCACTGTCTACTTCACAGTGTTCAGACTTCCTAGATAAATTCATCTAGATAAACTATGTAGATAGTTATAAATACATATTTTACTAATCATGTAAATTCAACTTTTCATTTTTTTCTTGATTAAAATCGTTAGAATTGTCTAAATAATTTTTTTTTTAATTCTGTATAATTTTGTATGTTATAAATAAAATGTTTAATAATATCATTGACCACAATCAAAAATTTTACAGATAGGTGTATACATATTATAATATAATAATTATGTTTTTCTCATTGCTGAAGCTGTTAAGTAAAATCTAAAATATTTATCAGAATTGAAAATGTAATTTTCTAAAAATGAAATGGGCTCAGGTTTAACGTAAATTTAAAATAAAATAATATGTTGGGATTATAGTGCTATATATACATTATTGCTATATTATGTTATTTTCGACCGCATAATCGTCCATCATGGACTATTTATAGTTGCAAGGCAGATAAAAATCGGTTGTTGAATCTAACAGGCGACACATAAAAACACAATATCAAATAAACAAATAAATGATGTTTTTAAGGTTTTTTTATTTATGGTTGTATATTTTGCTCCGTTTCACTTTGGAAGGCCTTTAGGAAACTTTTACGTATTCATAATCTACCCCTACCATGCGTAACGATGATAGTATCTAGGCCGTCTCCGATCAAAATAAATCAATACATATTTATGAAATGATTAAAAAATACATTCCGACTGCATTATAATATCCTACCGCGCAACAAAATCCAAGAAATCGAAAGCTTTGATACGGTGCGTAGTGTAGGACGCTCCGCGTCGTAAATTAATAGAATTCCGGTGTAATAGTAATCATGTATTGTTTATTGCTAAAATAAATTATATAATATTTATACTGTGTGGCCGAGTAAAGTGTCGATGTGCACTGGCCGGATTTTCAAAGTGAGTCAGTACAATCGGTGGTGCTTGGTGATAGCCGGGACCCAACGTATAATATTTGAGTGTACGTCAATCAACCGTTCTACAATATGGAGTGGGGATTGACCGTCGCAGGTACAAACTTATTTAAAGTAGTACTCCGGCGGCGAACCAAATCTGGAACAGACAGTATTGGTAAGCGCCGTGAAAGTAAGGTCCGGTGGATCGATATTTCGGCGGTGTAAGACTCCGGGGAATAACCGGGTTCCTGCGCGTCCTCCGAGAATAGGGTTCGTGTGTAGGTGGCTCCGGTGACGGCTGGTGATTATGTCCTCGGATATTCCGTCCTGGTTGGCCGGGACTTGGTACACACACTGACGCCGTCCGGGTGGATAAGCTGGGCTGCGCCTCCCGGCTCCTTGGATCGTTGGGTGTCAGCGGCGTTAGCTGAGGTTGCCGGTAGTCTGATCTTCGTGGAAGTCAGTTGGGCTAATCCCGTGTCGACGTATTTGACGGGGATCAATCTGTCGCTGCGGCCAAGTAAGGTAATGTTTGTACATCAGCGGCCGTTTTGTGGTCTTTATAAAGACAGTTTTAGTAGATACAATAAATTGCTAATCGCAGGGTGACGATGGTTGATTAATTAATATACTTCGAGGGCGTTCGTTGAGCACCGGGTAGGTGGACACAATAACCGATTAACCCTGAGTGGTATATTAATCAGGTTACGCCGTGCGGGTTGACGGGTAGGCAATCCTTGCGTCCGTCGGACGGCTGGTCGGCAGTGATAACAGTCGTTGCTTGCCGCGGGCGCTGGTAGCTCGTTGTCGGTGGAGTGACAGTATGGGTGTTTTTTAGCGAGCTGTCCTGGTTCTTGGTACTTGGTAGATCGTCGTAAGTCGTCGGAATTCTCCTCTTGGTCTTCTTGTACTTCAATTTCCAGTGTTCGATTCATGTTTTGAAGTCTGGAAGAATATGTTGAAGTGTTGAGAAGTTGTTTTGTTCGTCATAGCGTCTCGGTATATAAGCACGTTACCGTACCGACTAGTGAACACATTGTGCTAATAGTTCGGGCGGCAGCGTCCGGTCATCTTCTTCTTGTATTTTATCCGCTTCTAGTCGTCGGATCACGTTGCAGGTGGTGTTTACGGATAGGTCTTATCACCCCTTATCCGTAGATATCACCTTCGATTTTGGTACTTCCGTTGGCGTGTCTCTCTTGCTGATTTTCTCACTTCCGTTTATGTCTCGTTCTTTGCGTTCGATCTTCTACCTTCCTGATGTTGTTATGGTCGGGTTTAGTGTTGTCATTGGATAAGTATGTTCATCCCCCATCCGATGATACCACCCCCGTCTTTCTAAGTTTATTTAAAGTTATGTTTTTTTTTACTTCTCCGTATTTCGGTTGTATGCTGCTTTGTAATCGGTTGGTTGTTCTGTTGTATGTGGTGGTCTTGAAAAGGACCGTTTTGTGTCGTCTAATTGTTCCATAACAGCTTTCTCCATTCTCTTATATACCCTCCTCTTAGAGCTTTCTCCTTTGGCAAAGTCTAATATTAAAAAGCTCCCCTTAAAAAATCCCTTGGATATTATACTTTAAGGTATAATATACTCATTTAATAATTTTTAAAATTTTTAAGTACAGTACAGTACAGTCAGTCACCGCGGGCAGACGTATTTCGCGTGCTCCGCTACGTTATCGCTTATTAATCGGTTGTTCTAATCTCGCTTTTTGTCAATTATGTAATGGTCGTATGTGTTGTATGTACGTCAACTATCAAGATAAGTCAGGCTTCTATAACATGTTGTGAGTGTAATTTTATTCTTCATAAACACTGTGTCTCTACATCTGCTACAAATCTATCTAATTTAAAACAGTGGAAGTGTTCGTTCTGTACTGAAAACATGTCTTCCTCCTCCCCAAAAAAAAACGGATAGTGTAAGACTTGACGAACTTTTGAAGTTAGTCAAATCATTAGAGTCTAAACTTACACAGCAAGAGGACAAGTTATCTAAAAAACTTGACGAGGCCTTGAAATCTTTAAATAATGTTATATTGGAAAATAACAACTTAAAAGAAAAAGTCACTATTTTAGAAAAGAAAATTTTGATTCATGAACAAGTTGATTTATTTAACGAAATATTTGATAGAGACAGTAGGAAATGTAATATCATTGTTTTTAATGCCCCAGAATCCAAAAACTCATCAGAAGATTTAAATCTTGTAAATTCAGTTTTTTCCTCTCTGAATTTATCTGCAAAAGCCATAAATACTTCGCGACTTGGGAACAGTAGTAATAAACCTCGTCCCTTAAGAGTTAATTTACCGGATACCAATTGTGTGGACCAAATTCTTAAATCTAAATCTGGGCTCCGTAACCTACCATCTTTTAAACACCTAAACATCGATATCGATAAAACCAAATTCCAACAACAACAATACAAAGAAGTCCTGAATGAATTTTTGGAAAAGAAAAATCGAGGTGATATCAATATTCGTATAGGCTATATCAAAGGCCAACCAAAAATACTTCCAAAAAACAGATTCACCCACGCCCGTTCGACTTAATCTCAATTCCAGCATCAAATTCGTTCGTATTCAACCATAAATATAAATATGATTCAAATTTAAAGAATAAGTTAGTTGATAAGTGTGTCAATTTTGTTGGTTATTACCAAAATGTACGTAGTTTACGAACTAAGCTTGATATTTTACGTTGTAATCTTTCATTAATTAATTTTGATTATTGTATTTTTTCTGAGACCTGGCTTACTACAGACTTTAATGATGCCGAACTAGGTTTAAATGGTTACCAGATATTTCGCTTTGATAGGAATGAAAATACAAGTCCTTATCGTAGAGGTGGTGGTATTCTTATCGCAATTAAAAATGCTTATGCCTCTAAAGTGTTATCTGTGCCAATGAACAATATCGAACAACTTTTCATTCTAGTCTCATTTGGGAAAAGTAAGTTTATTTTAGGTGGCGTTTATATTCCTCCGTCTAGTGGCCCTGACATATATGATTACCACATTCGTTCAGTTGAATTTCTTCGTGATAAACACGAATTTATTATCATAGGTGATTTTAATTTACCTTCTGCTTGTTACGATGCTTCTAATAATTTTGGCATTAAATTTTCTTCCTTGGCTCAATCAGATACTATTTCATTTGGTTACTCATTTTTGAACTTCCGTCAATTTAACCACGTATATAATTACCAGAACTCATTGTTAGACTTAGTTTTTTCAACGTACTCCACACTATCTATTACATTATCATAAAAATCAATTGTCCCGGTCGACAACTATCACCCACCGTTAATTATCTCATCTAAAACACCTCGCTGTGTTAGTACGCTAATTCATAAAAATGAATTTTGGAATTTCAAAAAAGCCAATATTACTGGTATAGTTTTTGATTTAAACAATGTCGACTGGCAACTTAATTTTTCAGATTTAGATATTAATTCTGCCGTTAGTAAATTTTATGTTATTTGTCATGAAATTTTAGTTAAATATGTTCCAAGGATATGTTTTACTACTAAATAATTTCCTATTTGGTTTAACAAAAAATTAAAAACTTTAATTAAATTGAAAAAAATTGCACATATAAAATTCAAAGAATCAAATTTTAACTCAGATTATATCACTTTTTCAAACCTTCGCCATCAATGTAAACAACTGTCTAAATCTTGCTATTCTAATTTTATCTCTAAAACACAACTATCACTAGTAAATAACCCAAAAAAATTCTAGAATTTTGTTAAGGACCGTAAACACTTAAAATATTTTCCAGCAGTTATGTTTTTGAATGATAAAACTGCTCAAGATGGATTAAACATTTCGAATTTATTTACAGACTATTTTTCTTCGTCATACTCAAACATTTGTCCTTCAACGAAAGACGTGCGTGTTACTAATACCAACAGTGTTGATCTCTGTAATCTTTCTATTAATATTCAGGAAGTTTTTTCTGCTCTTGAAAATTGTAACTATAATTGTTCAACGGGTCCAGATGGCATTCAAGAAATCATTTTAAAACAATGTAGATTTGCTTTAACGGTACCGTTACATTTTCTTTTTTCCTTGTCGTTATCTTCGGGCACTTTTCCTGATAGTTGGAAATCATCCTTCGTCCAACCTATTTTTAAAAATGGAGTTCGTTCTGATATAGTTAATTACAGGCCTATTAGCCTTATGTCCACCATTCCTAAGCTATTTGAATTAATATTATTACCTAAACTAAATTTTTTTTTCTCTAAGCTTATAATAGCAGAACAATTCGGTTTTCGCCCAAATACATCTACAACTTCGAATTTGGTTACTTATTATAACTACTTAATCGATGCGGTTGAGAAAGGTGATCAGGTTGATGCAATCTATACAGATATTAGTAAGACGTTTGATACAGTTAACCATGCGATTTTGATTCGCAAGTTGGAGTTGATGGGTGTTCGAGGTAAAATTTTAAACTGGTTCAACTCGTATATTTCATTTAGGTCACAAAAAGTGGGGGTAAATGGTTGTATTTCGAAAAATATTTCTGTTCCATCAGGTGTACCGCAGGGTGGTCATATTTCCCCACTATTATTTATTTTATATATGAATGATGTTGGATTAGTTTTTAAATTCACAAATTTTAGCATGTATGCAGATGACTTGAAACTATACTGTATTATCAATTCCTTGGAGGACGGGTTACGACTGCAAAAAGATTTTGACAATTTTCGTGAATGGTGTTGTTGTAATGACTTAACACTCAATGTAAAAAAATGCAGCTCAATTTCTTTTTATTGAAAAAAATCCCCTATTAAGAATAAGTATTTCTTTGATACTCACTGCTTACCCAAAGTTGACTCGGTTAAAGACCTTGGAATTATTTTCACAAGCTCGCTTTCATTTACATTGCACTTTCAATCTATGTTATTGAAAGCTACAAGAACACTTGGCTTTGTAGTTAGAAATACCCATGATTTTAATAACACTATGTCTTTAAAAGTTCTTTATTTTGCACTAATTCGCTCAATTCTAGAATATGGTTCCGTTGTATGGAACCCTTATCAGTTGAATTGGATTAACAAAATTGAACGCGTTCAGAACAAATTTCTCAGGTATATAAACTCAAAAACTCCTAACAAATGTGCAGTTATTGACCATAACTATGAACCTCTTAGAACATTGTTAAATATACACACGTTGAGTTCCAGACGTACATTCTTAGATGTAATTTTTGTTTACAAAATCGTACATGCTCGATCAATGATAGTTTTCTTCTCAGTTTAATTAATTTCTCAGTTCTATCATTTAACTCTAGAAGTCGGCCAACTTTTTATATATCTAAGCACAGAACACTTTATGGCTTTTTTTCCCCCATTAATAGAGCTTTGGTTTCATGGAATAATCTACACAAGGACATTGACTTTTTTCATTCTTCTCAACTAGCAATACGAGTTAGTATTTTATCATTCTAATTTTGTTTTTGTCATTAACTTTCTCTAGGTATTTATATAATTGTTCATCTCTTTTATAATTAGGATAAACTTCAACAGCTACCCATTGATAAATCTTATTATTAAGTAAAATTATGTTATTGTTATAATGTTTTAACGTTTTAGTATAATCTTTAGTTTTTAATATTACCATTATAATTCCACTTTTTCATGTTATTGTAAATAATTATTACTGTACTCTGAGCCTTTGGGCGTATATTTCAATAAATAAATACTCATTTAATAATTTTTAAAATTTTTAGTTTTTTTTTTTTTTTATCTAGATAAAAATGTATTTGTCTTAATCTACTCGTAGATGTATATAAGTTTAATTATATTTTATTCCAATCTAGATAAATTTGAAGTAGACTATCTTTATCTTAATCTGGATAAAAAAAAAAAAAAAATCACTAATCTAAACCGAAAACTGCTGGATCCAATTATTTTGATAAACATTGTACCTAATCAAAACTAAAAACGTCTTACATAAAAATTCACCTAAATACGAATAAGTAATATAAATAAATAAATAATAATAATACCTAAATACATATCGAATTAAAACATTTAAATCGACAAGACGATTGGAAACCCGTAAGCACGCGAAAAACAGTTGCATTCAACATCGGGGACGTGTAAAGTAAACCTGTGTCTTACTCGAGATGTTCTGAGTTTAACCGGAAAAAATATGCAAACGATACAGCTCTCGAGCCCGGATAATAACAACATTGTATCGTTATCAAAGTACATATCTTGTAAATTACAATTAAAATATTAATGTAATATGGTAATATTCGTATTACATTGTAATGCACGGTACACAACCCGCGTATAACACAGTATACGAATGTCTGAGCAAATTTTCGGCTTTGTAGTTAGCACTCGTCTCGACATGTACGCGTGTTATAATATACAACACCCACGCCTTAACCCGCTCGTTCACCGGTCCGCACCCATACATCGTTGTTTCCGTCGCTTGCGTACCTGTGCGCGTCATCCGTGGACTGCCGAAATCGAACGTTGACCGTAACGTTTCCGTGCCGGACTGGTCTGGGGTCGATACATCCGCACAGTTTTCCGTGTCTGCCGATTGCATTTCGCAACGCAAGGCCGATCGATTCCAGGCCCCTTTATGTACACTCTCGTTCGGCCAAGTTATACGAGCACTATTCGTACACAATTTAGTACAATAAAAATATTCAAATAAGCGTCTCACGCTACGACGTATGAGATTATAAAGGAGTAAAATAGAGTAAAAGGCTAAAACGACGTACCGTCTCGAAGATATCGGGCCCTGGGACTCTTGTCCTCCCTGCTCCATCCTCTTGCTGTCACTGGTGTCACGAGAATTCCTTACGCATCGTCGTATGGGGAGCGTACACGTTTATCCGTTCGAGAACCACTGCCTCTATCGGCTGCATCATCGGTGACTTGACTCAACTGTACCACGTGTTAATAATGTCGGTTCCTCAATACTCGTGCATACGTTTTTTAGTGTTTTCTATGCCGTTGCTTTGTAGCTCAAAAGAAATATATATTTCGAAATCACGTTCATAGGTTTTGCTTTGAATTATTTTGCACTTTTGTTTTTTCTTTTCGACGACTACGATGGTTGTCAACAAATAAATAAATACTCTCGTCGTTTATTTATTTAACGTCGAGGAAAATAGTCCAATTACAACGTTATTTATCACTTATATAAGTATGCGATAAATTGCATTTTTTAGCAGTCGAAAAAAAAAAATAAAATTTTAAAAACATACACCGATATAGTAGAAAGCATTAAACAGATGAAAACTTGTAAGACTTGTATAAATAAATAACAAACAAATACAAAATCAAACGAAATTGATTAATATCTAAATTTCACAAAAATTTATTGAAATCATTGCAGTGAGATAAATCTACGAGTAAATAACTGGAATTACAATAAACAGATGTTAACGTATTGGAAAGTGAACACGGTATGTAAATCCATATCGCAACGTTTAATAGTGAATAAACTTAACAATCTAGTATTTTTAGTATGGTTACAATGAATTTTAAGATTAAGTCCCAATTTAAATCTTAGACCAATCGATTTTACATTTATAGAAACACTATCAGGAAGATATTTTCTTCGTTTTCTCAAAGTATTTCAGAAGCTCAATGTGACAAATGCATAATCAATTATGTATTTTAGTGAAGAATATCTAATAAATATAATATTATACGCTATCAAACATATGAAATGTAAACTATTTAAAACTATGAAGTTAGAAGCTCACATAGTAGTAGCATAATATTCCAACTGTGGAGGAATCATTGAACATTTTTTTTATGGAAAATTAATTTATAAAATCTGACTGAAAATCAATGTTTAAGAAAACCTAATTTTGATGAATTCGTATTTCTAATTTAATAAATATGATAGTTAAAAGTTAATTTTGAATTAAAGTGAATTCCTGAGTCAATGAATAAAGTTATGCGTTATATAATATAGTAAATAACCGAGGAATTTCTAATAATATTTTAGTTCCATGTTATCTTATCGAAATCAATCATAAATATTTAAACATATTATACAATATAATCTGATTCTATTATTTTTGTATTTCATTTATATTTATATTATTAAAAATATTAACTATGCGACGTCATTAAATAACATTAACTATCATAAAATAAAATATTGCATTCAATATTGACGAAGAGAGGGGAAAAATTCTATTGATAACATCACTAATACTTAAATTTGTGCCTTTTGGTATAAACAAATTACAGAAATAATTGTAGTTTGTGATATAGTGTATCGTTCACTTTTAATATACATACTTTAATAAAAACGACATTTACATTTTCCACTAAACTTGAAACATCTTATTAGAATGTAATTTATATTTGTTGTGGAGAAATATCTCATATTTCACTTACGGAATTGATTTACAAGAATATTATAAACACTAGTTTATACGATGAAAAAAATTTTTGGACTAGGTACCTTATGTTTTAAGAAACATGAAACTAAATTTATGTTATGAATTAAAATATTAAGGAAATTTTGTATCAATGTTGTGTTGTTTATTAAAGCTTAAATGTGTAACGAATATTACACAGATTGTATTATATATATATCATATGTTATTTCAAAGCATTACCCTTACAGTTTACAAATATAACTTTTAAATTTAAGTTCGCAAACGTATTAAACATTTAAGTGTTATTTATAATTATATATATTATAATTATTATAATATTAATTATTATAATATTATTATAATATATATAATATTATATATATATTATAATTATAATTATATATAAGATCAAAAATAAAAACTGTAAACTATCCGTGAGTTCATGTTATAAATTACATTTAGTTTTTATGTTATATTTTATTTACCTTTATATATAAAAATTTATAAAAATATCATGAATGGTCTTTTGAAAGAATAGATTTATCGATAAGACATTTTATGTATAAAACAACTAGATTTTAACACATTATTTTTAACTTTCGATGTATAAATTGAATTACCGCACTCGTGTATTTATTTTTTTTTTCATTTCATATTATTAACTCTTTTATTGGCATTAATAAATAGGGTTTTCGCATTGATAACGTACTCATATTGTTATAATACAAGTTCTTTACACCTATAGTCATATACTTACAGTAACTTTCCTAACTATATAATTTCTATTTTATAAAGTTAACTTTGAGTATTTTTATTCACTGAAATAAAGATAACTAATTGGTTATTAATATACACTATCTGCAATTTAATACATAAATTAAATTAAATAGCAGATATATTTATTTTTATGGGATGTTTTAGTAGTCATATTATATCGTTTTAAATAATGAATACGTTTAAATTTAATTCGGTATTTAATTGTCAGAGCTCTATTATTTCTATATATATATATATATATATATTAAATAAGACCCACATAGAATGTAGTTTCATATCTCATTTGACGAATAGAGTCAAGTTCTTGTTTTAAATCATATTTTTCACGATACGCAGTCTATATATAATATAATATCATATATGATATATGTTTCATTTTTTTTTTCGATAAAGTTCACGTCCACGTTTTGCGTAAAATGTCAACTATATTCTTATAGAAATGTCCATTGGGTTGACCTTTTTGTGAGTTTTAAGAAAATGAGATATCGTGCAAATTAAGCAGCGTCTTTTATTGTTTTTACTAGAAATTATATTAAAAATGAAACTTTGAAGTTTACGTTCATTGACATTAAATTTAACGATATATGAGCTATTTTATATACAATACAATATCATTAAATAAAATGTATTTGGAAGACCAAAAAAAGTATTAAAATTCCAAAAAATCATAGTTTATCATTTCGTAGTATTTAACCGAATACCAAATAACTTAAACAGTTCGCAACTCAATCTTAAAACAACTATTTGGATTAGATTCAAGTTAAAATATTTTATTTACGGTTTATTCATTCTTCATGGGTAAACAAAACATCTAGTACTTTTTGTCAGAAACGCTCTTAATGTTTGAAACGTTTTAACACATTAAAAAAAATGAAAACATTCATTAATAATATTAAATCTAGATCCTGATACTCAAACAAATACTAAATTTTAAGATAATGAAATACAGGTGAATATTATTATGCATATTATTAAATACGTAAGTAGAGTAGGTCACCAGTTAATTCATTGTTATTAGTTAAATAATATGATGTAAGCTTTTTTATTCACAAAACACTATTAACTGAAGTTAAAACCAATATTATCGAAGATAAACGAAAAAAAAAGTTAAAAAAAAAAATAGCAAAATACATCCATCAAATGCTATCGGTCGATATCAAATTATATATATATGTATATATATCTCATCGATTACTTGAACACTAAAACCTCCCTTGATCTATTTTAGATAACATATCTATACATGAAATCATTTTCCTACTAACCTGAAAAATGTAAGAACGATTGAAGCCTTCTTATCCGTATGTTTGAGGATCATTGTAATACATTACAAACAAGCTGGAACACGACTTCTTACAAGTCGGAGAAGTTCTGGAAACTTCTACCACTCATACAAACGATAACAAACTAAATACCTTCTAAATAGAAATTTTCTTATGTACTTTAATTTAAACGTATTCAAACAGATGAAGAAACATCGACTAGTACAACAGTCAACAGAATATGTAAAAAAAAAGTTTAAATATTCGTTAAAAGGTATACGGATTTTGGTGTACGATTATCAATATACATACTTCTTTTTTTAAATTGTATTTTATATTATTATCAACTATGAACTTATAGTTAAAAATACATTTTAAGAAATTTGAAAAATTCACGAAAAATTAAAATACAATCAGTATATGTAAAATATTATTTTTATATTAGGTTATGCACAAATGCTTAATAAAGAGTTAAGATCACATTATTTGTAATGGAATTTATAATAAATACAAAAGTTTATAAAACAAATAATTATTAAGCTATATCATCAAACGCCAATTACTTTTAAAGATCATATTCATTAGTTATTGACGATATTTTATAAATTACTTATGATATTATGTTTAAATTCAACATGTGATATATTTGATATTCTTTTAAATAAATAAATTAATGGCATTTCAAATATTTTAGAAGTAAAGTTGTAAACGAAATGTATGTTTTAAATAAATTAATATTGTAAGCAAACTTCGTATTATATCATATTGACGTGAATATTTGATACATAAATTATGAATTATGTATCAAAATTAAGTGACACATTAAATATTAAAAAAAAAAAATTACGCGTGAATTACATGATTTAAACTACTTTGAATTCAATCTGAACTATTTAATTTTAAAATCTCAATAAAATAAATACGATTTAAAATTAAAACGAAAAATGTTTTTATCAATAAAAATGTTATAAAGTATTTTTACTTCTCAAAAAAATGGAATTTAAGTATAATTAATTTTTATGCTCTAATACGAATTTTAAGGATACGTGATCTTATTGAATTATTTCACTTGACAGGAAACTATTTCTAATATGATATTCAACATACATAACGGATTGGAATTCATAAAAGAAGATCTTATGACAGTAATTTTAATTTCTTATATTTTTAGTAATTATATTTTAATAAAATAATAAAAGAAATGAATAAAAGATTAATATTCGTAAATGGTTAAAGAAATCAATCATTTATAATTATAAATAAATACGTAACCTAGTACATTATAATAATTATTAATAATATTTAATAATCTAGGCTACGCATTTATTTATTTATTTTTATATTTAATTATATTTAGTTTCTATGGTTTAATGTATTGATTAATGTATATTATTACGATTTCTAACTTGTGCAGTTTCAATTTTCAATAACTGTAATGTACCAACAGTATTATTGTAAAACTACTTTTATTGTTAAATGAAACGATTTAATTCACATAAAATTGTGTGTTTGTTGAATACTGATGTGATTTTTTATTTTGAATGTAGGAATGTTCTCCGTATTTTAATGCTATTGTGTGAACTACTTGGTTTTTTTTTTCAATTCGTAAATACCCCAATGAGTTTTTGTATATATGAGTATATATAAATTGTAATGATTTTGAATAATTTAAGAGTCAGTAAATGAACAAATAGTATAGATGTTCCATGATTGTCATGGAACATGAAATAAACATATTCCATGTTCCATTTCAAAATTGAAGAAAACCATTTATAATGTTTTATAATGTTACGAAATGTTGTGTAATGTAATAAAAATTAAAGTTTAAATTTTAATTCCTACGAAGATAATTCATATGAAAAATATTATTAATAAGTCATTATTAGGATGAATTTATTATACTTTCCATTACATTATTTTAAATATTTCTGTCCTAAAAAAAAAAAAAAACTCATACTATCATATTAATTTTCCAAATGTATTAAGAACTTTTTTCTAGCCAAATTGATGTTTTAATGAACACTGAAAAATCTTAATTTTATACTTGGTCACAATAAGATTGAAATTGTATGAATTATTATCTTATTTCTTGTAAAAAACTTTTGTGGTTCTGCATATTTCTTACGTTGAAAAAGAACTCAACATTCAATGAAACGTTAGTTACACTTTTTAACAACATTTAAATTGTAGTGAATGTATAAATTTCATATTTTTTCTGTATTTCGTACAGTCTCTTGAAGGTCATATAATATTGTCTTTGATTTTCCAATAATATCTAGGTTCCAAGAAAATGAAAAGCTAAAATATTTAATTAGTGTAAGATAATGAAAAAAGAACCAACAATGGAATTCGCATTTTATGACTCATAATTATTCGTTTAACAATGTGCATTTGAATGCTGTTGAGTAATATAGAATAATATAAGACTAAAAGGTTCAGAAACTATAATATGGTTGGATATCTCTGTAAATTATACATGTTTACAAATGGATTATATGATATTATGTAAATAATTCATTATCAATTTTTATAAGATAATTTTTAAATAATTTTTAAAAAGAAAAATTAAGTTCAATTACTCGTAATTGAAATATTTAAAATTCCCCAGTCCAAAGAAGTATCATTGATATTATGAATTGAGCTAAATACAATACAGTAAAACGTAGATGAGTCGAATTTGAATAAGTCAAACATTTTTAGAAGCATTCCCCTGTAAAAACCATGATTACTAGAAAAATAAAGTTGTAGTTAACTCGAATATTATGTATTTTGACTGTAGACTGATAATTACTATTATTTACTATTGTGTAAACCACACGTTACATTCAATGCTGACGAAACGGCATTTTTTTTATAAATTTATGCCAGTTTTATACTCTAGCATTAAACAATTATAAGTGTTGCGATGGTAAGAATAGCAATAGGAATATTTCACATAATATTACTTTTATGTGAATAATATTAATATTATTATGTTATCTGACTGGTGTTTCGACCCAGATGTTATTTTCAAATGAATTGTACAATATTGTTGGTAAAGGAAGTGGATATTTATTTAACTTAAGAGAAATCACAATAACATAGATAAAGTATATAAAATGTATGGAGTAGAGATTCCATGTGCATACCTACATGCGTCAGAGGGCTCAAAGCAATTAACTCGTAATCGTAACGGTCAGGCAATACACATACGGACAGAGTCCGTGAAATCTCTAATGGTGATGTGTGGGTGACTTGAACTGCGGAATCTAACTACTGACTCGTCTCTCACCCTTTGGTATTTATGCTGGTCCTGTGACTACTAGGACACTGCTGTTTGGTGTGAAATTGTCCCGGACGTCACGTACATCCTGTGGCTATCGGATTTCTACATTTGATAATTAGCCATTGTACGCGCCCTGGGCTGCATCATGAAAGTGTGGGGTTGCACTGTTGGATTATTATTTTGGGAACGATATTTTATTAGAGTATGTTATTGTGTTAACAGTTGTATAATACATTTAAATTTTAGAAACGTACTTAATTTCTAAGGAAATTTCCTTGAACAAACGAGACAATTTCTCTAAACAATTTTTATGTGAAGATGGGCACGTCTGACAACACGATATTTACGTGCCTTAAACACTGGTATGGTACTGATATTTTTTTTTTATTGAAAAATCATAAAAAGTGTAAACGTTTTGCTGTTATTAAATACACAACTAATAAGAAACCATGTACTAGCAGTGAACTGTTTACGAAGTAGATATTCGGATAGAAAATTGGATAAAAAATCAAATATTATTGTTTATCAACAATTTCTTAGCTCATAATATTATAAAAATTGGCATGCTGTAAAAGTAAAATTTATGTTGCAAAATTCCACTTCAAAATCACAACCTTTGCACCAAGGAATTATAAAATCGTTCAAGATAGAAATGAAATTCTGAAGACATTTAATAACGATATGAATGACGAAATCAATAACTTTTGAGTTTTGCGAGTTGTTCATAACATGCAAAGAAACATAACAATAAATCGTGAACTGCCTCTAAATTTCATTGAATTTTACATTGAGCTAAGGAAGATGAAATATTAATAACTATTATCACAAATACGGTAAAGGGTAGAATGAGAAAAGAAACATTTGAAAATTATGTTGAAATCAACAAGACTTCCCCGATATTGCTTTTCCGACAGACGATAACATAAACGAATCCGTTCGTGGTACTGAAGATATTGATGACAATATTACCTGAGCTTACACCTACGTTCTTAAGAATTTTCACCGAATAATGTGGCTATTTCAATTATGGATGCTTATAATGTTTTGATTAATACTTGAATATTTTAGTTTAATTATTCGTCACTGTATATTCAATTTTAATATTTTCTTGTTTAACAGTATGATACCTTTCAAAAATATGAGCAAAATGTAATGATTTTTAAATATAATCTGGTTTCAGATTTTGGGTGTTATATTTAAGCTTCTGGATAAAGAGGTATTTATTGATTTTACCATTATAATTTTCCTTTCCAAATACTTTTTTTGTGTATTAACCTGCCACAACAGTCTAGTATAGAATCTCATATGATAAAATTGGACTTAAAAATAAAAAATGTAAAAATAAAATATGTGGCAAAAACTATTTTATGAAATTTTAAAAAATCCGAAAATTTGAGTATGCTTATGTTTAGGAATCATTTATGTAATTATCTTAAATTGCGGCTATTTGTCTTACAGAAAATAAAAATCTTGGATTCACTTTATTGAATTAATTTAATTGGTTTTTTAAAAAAAAGTAAAATTTTAGTGCAATTCCATAGATTTATTGAAAATGCATGATAATTTTAAATGGCAATTTTTAAATTACTTAAAAAGTTGTCCCAGTAGTTTTGTGAACATTTTAAAAAACAAAAAAACTTGATTTAACTGTACGACAAGATTTGATTTTTACTTTGACGGACAACTTTTTTTTTTTATTTTACAAAATTTTAACAATCATTTTCGTAGTGCTCTTAATAATGAGGTCGTATATTTTATTTATTTATTTATTTTTGTGCTGTGAATAAAATTTGAAATGTCTTTACGTGGTTTGTAACTATTATTAGTATCTCAATAAGAATTTATTCAAATTATAATAGTAATAATTCATGGATTTGAAAAATCAGTTCTAAAATTTCGATTAAATTATTCCAATATTTAAAATAGTGTATTACTATTGTATATGAGATATTTAGTTTTGTATTCGTAAATAGTTGTGAGTATATAGAAAAAATGTCTGTTAACAAAGTTATGTAATTCTTTGACAATCGATGAACAATCCAAAATAAAAATTGTTTTTATGATCATATCATTCAATGACAAGACTGGTGATTTCTTTCGAATGTAGGATAATAATTTAATTATCATAGTACCTTTTTTATGGTTTTCTTTTTATGTAACAGAATTTTCTTCGGTTAGATTTTTAGTTGGGTGATGTTGAACGAGTTGTGATGGGCAGTTTATTACTTTTATCTATTCCTATACACATAATTTGTTATAATATTATATGAGATTAATTTTTGTTGTAAAAATAAATCCCATTCAATATATTAAAATATACATTAGCCATTAAGAATGGATTCATAAGATCCAATTATAAAAAAGCATAATAAAAAACAAAATATACCGATGTGTGCTTCAAACGTCGTAAAACAGACTTCGGTTGTCATTAAAGAAAAATTATTTTGAATCTAACTTCTAATCTCTTATGATTGAATAACATATAAAAATGATAGTATAAAATGGTAAACGAATTATATTCACCATAAAAAATGTATTTAATTATATCTTGATTCCATTAAATCACATACTAGCTTCTTACGATATAAAAATAACACTATACTTTAGGTTACGTTATAATTTTGGTGAAATTTTAAGTTCATATATACTATATTATATTTTATTGTATTATAAATGTGTAATTATGAAATTTTGAATATTATATAACTCTATTTTGCCTAAAACTTATGTCGTTCAATGATCAAAAGCCAACATATTGTCTATCCGTATGTTTTTTTAATTTTGAAATTTAATTATAGTATAATTACAATATAATAAATACTTTGTATTTTATTTTCAACAGTGAATAAATAATAAATTTATACGATTTCTCGAATTTCACAATATCATTGATAGTTTTACTTTATTGAAAAGTTTTTGTACATACAAGCCATAAAAATATTTCTTTATAAATATCCTTGGGTTTATATAAATAGTGAGGATAAACAATATATAACTCTATATGAGAAGATTGCGTATAATAGAGATTTAAAAAGGAAATTATCAAAATCAAATAACTGTTGAAAGTTATGTAATAACTAATATATTGATAATTTTTTCAGTCTAAGAGTTCTAAGACCATAGATATTTACAAACAACGAAAAAAAATTGCATAAATAAAAAAAATATATCAATATTATATTGTTCTGTAACTGAATAATATATATTCTGTTGTACATAAATTCTACCGAATAGTATTTAATTAAAATCAGACACATAAGGATGGATCATACTTAAAAACAATAACTAAGCTGTTAAGTACCAAAATGTTTTGTTTTAAAAATAAAATAGATCAATAATATGCAAAAAAATTAAGGAAGGTCGATCAAACTTTTAGTGTCTGAGAAAAATAGCAATTTATGTATAAGAGTTTTTCGTAAAAAAAAACACTATACTCTATAAATAATAATATACTCGTACCTATATGATATAAGTTAATTTATTCTTACGTTTTATCAGAATTTTATCACTTTACGTATAGGTCATGAGTCTTAGTAAGCCTATATGTAAGTGGCCTGAAAAATAGTTATTTGGGGTCAAACATATATATGAATGGTGGTGTATATTATGATAAAATTATCGCTAGGTACTCGTACAATACTATTTTAATGAAACTAATAATAAACGAGTTAATGCATAATAATATTCTGCTTTGGTGACGAATGCGTTCGATACATGTTACTTTGTACTACGCGCTGATCTAGTAATATTTAGAGAAAACGAATAAGGATAGCGTCAAATTGTGGTAAATTGTGATCTGGAGATAAGTGTCGGTAAGTAAGGTAATTGCATGCGTGGAACAGTCTTACGATTGTAAAACGTTAAGTTCGTTATCGATGTACGACTGATGTCTTAAGCGGTCTGAACAAGCGTAGGCGTGTACCAGCGGCATATTTATGGGAGGGATTTGAGGAAAAATCTCCCCCTTGGTCTTTTTTCCCTTAGTCTTAACGGACTAGCACTTTTATCAGTTATTGGACAAAGATATGAATACTTATGAAGTAATTGATGAACTAGCCACTAAACAAAGAAAACTTGATTTTGTATTGTAATTGCAAATAATAAATAATCGTAATAAAAATAAATATTTGTAGTGTAAACCATTTTTATTCCGTAAATAAAATATTATTATTATTATTATTATTATTATACTGGATGTAGTGAGTATTTTTTTTTGAAAAACTCAAAGGGTGGTGCTAAATTGTATGTATGTTATTTAATGTCCCATCTCTTCTCTGTAACGATTCTTAAATACCCAGAGCCGGGTTATGGTTTTTAGGGCCGTAAGCACATTTATATACATGGCCTACATATAATTTTCATATTTTTTAAAAAAATTTATTTTATTTTCAATTATTTATTAGATATCACAAATAAAATTGAAATAATTATAATTTACAATTGTAATAATAATAATCTACATTTCAAATTTTGAATTCTTATATTAATTTTCTTTATTATTACATTATTTAATTATTAATTACTATATATATATATATATACTAAATATCATCATTATTATAATTTTGTTTATTTAATATTATTTTTAGGAAAAACCCGAGCCGTGATAGTATTAAACTAATAAACTTCTGAGTACTGATCACATCACAAAGGTAAATTAATATAATGAAATATTTTTCGAACATTAGTTGAAATAACGAAATAATTGATACAAATCACAGTTACAAGTTTACAACAAATTTGATAACCATACTATTAAATTATTTATGATATAAAATCATAAATTCATAACTACTTATGAGAAAAAAATTCTTAAATTTTATTTTTAATATATATAAATTTGATTTTAAAAATTATGGGCCGAATTTTTTTTGGGCCGTAAGCAATTGCTTATTTTGCCTACCCTTTAATCCGGCCCTGTAAATACCCCACTGACGTGTACCACGAAGACGAGTCTATTGCAACAGAGCAGAGGACACAAACGTTCGCACTGGTCCGATGTCATTGCGTTACGTAACTGGTCACTAGTTGCTGGTGCGCTAGTCGTTCCGTGTTAGTATGCAAGTCCGACAAGACGATTTTCGATTCTCGTTTTGCCGTAGAAACATGCGCCACGCGTGCAGTGTGATCGGGGCACGCATTTTATTGCGTTTTCTCAGCCAATCCTGGTTAAAAACTTTAAGTCCAAGGCCGGTCGATGTTTTACTAAAGAGAATTAGCGGCACCTCGACCCCGTACATAAATCCAACCGCAGATATAAGGACTTTTTCAAGTCAACTTACAACCTAACCTAACCCTATTTACGCATTTTGCCGGGCCCTGGGTCAACTCATATTTATATGCGTACTTTCTACCGATAAAATGGATACTTTTTTTTATTCTAATTAGAACACTTTTTTTAGTTATAGTTTTTTATTTAGCCTTGATTAGTAAATTGCGCAAGTAATGCTATTAAGATTTTTTAATTATTATTTACGATTTTATATTGATAATATTTATTAATTCAATATACACTGGGCTACTATGCTCTTTGCCGCCCCTAAATGGATCAATTTTTGGCCGCTTGGTGAAAATATTCCCATTGCTACCTCCTCCTTTTAAATACGACCTTAATTACCAATAGGCTTACTGGGGCTCATAATTTATACACATTGTAGTAAAATTCTAGTAAAACGTAAGAACAAACTAACTTCTTATGATTTGTGAAGTATTTTTTTATTTTTTGCGAAAAGGCAGTTGCCCTAATGGAGTATAGAAGTATATATTAGCGCTCTGGAACCATTTATCACAGTGTTATATTTTGTATGTTGTAGTTTTCCAATCAAAATGTTTGCGGTAATTTTTTTGTAAGTCTTGCACCGGAACATTCACACGATAAAATGATGACAGTACAATTTTGTTTTTCTTACAATTCATAAAGTTTATATTTTTTTATTTTTGTAAAATGTTATGATTACCAATTATGGAATTTATTTTGCTTAAGACGTTGACATTTCATTATCATCTAATTCGTGTTTATTAATATTTTTTTTTTTAGTTTTCACAAAAATAGAGTATTAAACATAATATTGTTTTGGTATTTTATTTGCTCACCATTTCAAAACACTATTATGATATTATTATATATTATACACGATGCATACAATATAGATCTGATGAATTCTTCCGTAAGCCAAGAAAACCGAATTCAGTCAGCAGTGATTATCTAAGGAAATACTACAACTCGTATATTTTCATGGAACACTCTACACGATATATTAGTCTGGAGTAAAAACTTGACAGTTTTTGGTGGTCGGCCGCGAAGTCAACGGCGTTCGGTTTTTGCTCTGGAGATCGCTCAATGTAGAATTGATTGTATTTTCCATTACGAGTTTGCGCAATTTATCGACGACCAACTGTTAAGAAGAGCGCACAACAAATTAGTTGACATTAAGTGTTAAACCAATTATTCTAACTCAGGCTGGCGGCAAGTTTACGTAATTTCGTTGATAAATTCGGTCCGATTAAATGACGGGGTTGCACTGCGGAAATTTTCTTTATTATCCCCCCTCCCAATCAAATGGAAATCAATTTAGAAATTTATTTCAAAAATACCCAGAGCAACCGTTATAGTATACAGGTACACACTCGAAATTCAATTAGACACACGAATGTGTATATATTATTCCCGCCTACAGCGCTAGCCTACTGGGAATGCGTAATAGATGGTTAGCAGTGTGTATGCGTGGATGGGTTTGCATGTGCTTAAACAATAAAAAAAAAAAAGTTATTTCATTCGATCGGACGTATTTGTGTTCGATAAAATAAGACGTTCAGCTATAGTTAACTCAATTTCTCACCCGGCTCCGAACACGAGTTATTTAATTTTTTTTTATTAGTACGTTATGAAAATGATCGAAAACTTATATTAGCCTTGCCGATTTACAGGCACGTTGACGAAACATAATAATGCACTTTATTGTGTGCATGTAATCGGAAAAATAATTATAATAATAATAACAACAACAAAAAAAATCGATATAAAATGGTACCGCAACAAGATCACGACGATATGGCGATTCTAGATTAACTTTTTTAAGTTCATACGAAAATAATGTATTGAATCAAGTGAGTTACGGTGCCGTCCGCAGGTTAAAATAACTACTCAAAACTGGTACCAAAATTTGTTATATAATTTATAGAAATTTGTAAACGCATTTTGAAAATTTGTACACCCTCCCCCCACAAAAGGGTGGAGAAACAATTTGTCATTTCGGATGCCAGCTTCATATAACTCATTTGCATAAAATAAACAATTTTTATTTATTAATGTATGATTAAGTATCTAATTGTTATTCATATTTTATTATTGGGTCTTCTTCAATATCTTAGAACATTATATTAACTTAAATGTTGACATTCGATACACACTAATTGCATTTGGTTCTTAGCATTGATATAAATTAATACGTTTGATGCTTATTTTTTTTTATACTCTTAGTTATAATAGTTATAAGTTATATAATTGTAATGTGTGTAAATTGATAAAAAAAAAAGCAATATAGAAACTTAGAGAAGAATATTATCCATATTGTTTGTATGTATTATCGTCAAATATTTTATTAATGATCTAATGTAAGCAATACTATAATTTAACATACCAAAATGAAAAAGTGTGTTTTCGACCTTTTAGGGGATGTACAAATATTCAAAATGCGTTTACAAATTTGTAAAAATTATACAACAAATTTTGGTTCCAGTTTTGAATGTCTAAGATAAGAAATATGAATGCGAATGCTGGAGTAACGTTACGCTGGCATCCGAAATAAAAAAGTGTTTTTCCACTCTTTAAGAGGGTTTAAAAATGTGTACAAATTACATAACAAATTTTAATACCGGTTTTGGATAATTATTTTAATCTGTGGATGCCAGCGTTATTCACTTTATTGAATCGTTAACGTTCTGTGACCATAGTTGTAAACAAAACCATTGACAGTATTCTTTTAAAACCCGTAGTGCTAATGTTTTCTTGTAGTGCTTTAATGCTACGCAGTAACCTTCAAAAAACAAAAAGTAACTCCCTGTCGCTACCGCTACTTTTTTTTCATTTATATGTACACTGTAGTGTGCCATTTCCAAAGCTACCGTGAAAACGCAGTATGCTATTTTTTCGCTGATACTTAGTTTTCATTACTTGTTAATATCTATGCCCGTAAAAAATATTTAAAATAAATACGAGTATGTATACACGTGTTGAAATAAGTTTTTTTTATCTTTTTTCGATAAGTTTTCATTCATTCGAACAGCGCTAGCCAAAACAAAATAATGTGTTCTCGTAAAATCACAAAACTATCTTTGCAGTATAACATTTAAAATGATTTTCAAAACTAAAGATCACAGAACACTCGACTCTCACGGAATAATAGTGACGACTTTCACTCCTCGTCAGTTGTTTAGTTATGGTCTTTCGCTGCATTGCGTGCACCTAACCTTTTTTTTTTTTATCAAAAACACCGAGAGCTGGAGATGCCGGTTGGAGCAATTTTTTTGCTCTCGGCATCATTTATTGAGTAATTATAATTTACTATACATTACGTTCGTCAAAATTGATACAATTATTGAGAGGCTCTATCCTCTTTAATTTGGCCTTCAGCCCACAACTTATTCTTAACTCTAATTTAAGTTTCTTTTTTGGACTCTTTATTCTTCTTTCTTCTTCCTCATAACTGTCCTGTAGAAGTTAGCCACGGCTTCCCATGCTGCCGTGTTTTTCAGCATTCTCTCAACCATCCTCCGGTCCAATGGCTCTTCGACCTGGTTGATGAGTGTGGTCCTTTCCACCGACCATGCTGGACACGCTATTAGGGTGTGTGCCCCATCACCAAAGTCAGCATCACAGTGGAGGCATTCAAGGGACGGTTCTTTGCCAATTTTATGTTGATTTTTTCTAAAACACCCATGTCCAGTCATATGCATCTGCACCATGCCGCAATGTTGGGTACCATTTTTCTGATCCACGTACCAATTTGACTATCAGCAGCGCATTTTTTTCATAGCTGCATCGTTCTATCACGTAGTTTCTCTGCTGCAGCCATTGTGAGTTCGTCTTTGGTTCTTCTTCTTATGAACGCTCTTGCTCGTTCTCAAGCAAGCAGGTCAGCCGGAAGAGTTACATCGAGGATGGTAGCTGCCACCTATAACACCATCCGATTTGCGCATATATTTCTTAAGAGTGCTCATCGATGGGTTTGATTAAGCGCTTTTGTGTTGCGAGGAGACAGTTTCACCACCTGTGTCCAGGTTGGTGGCCCGTAAAGTAAGATCGAGTGCACAACAAATACCAGGAGTTTTCTTCTACTTGATTTAGGTCCACCGATGTTAGGCATTAACCTTGAGAGCTGGGTGATTATTTTATCTCCTTTCATTGCCGTTTTACTAATGTGGGACTTGTATAGCAGGGTCTTGTCAATAGTGATGCCCAGGTAAATCATCTCCATGCTGATTTTAATTTCTGCTTCAGTTTACGCGTGTACCTTTTCTTTCTTTTTTTTTTTTTTTTTGGGCATGTGCTCTCCGTAGCCCCCTAGGGGGAACTTTGCCTTTCGGTAATCCTACCTCTAAGCAGCCGAAAGCCGTTTATTCAAGCAAAATATATAATATTTTTGGATAGCGGTGGGCCAGTCTCCCACTCACTGATCCTCACACCAAGATTTTATATGTAAGAAGAGCTCTATCCCCTCGAAAAGCGCCCTTTGAACCACAACAAATTAGTTTAACTATTTTAAATTATTGATTTAACGGATTCCGCTGGCGTTGTCGTTTCTCTTCCTCTTTGGTTTTTAGGACCTGATGGATGAATCCGCAAACTGCTTCCCGTTTCTCTTTGCTCTCTAGCATTGTGTTTATTATCGTTTCGGGGGAAAATTTCTTGTCGATTTCCACCATCAGTTCCCAGCGTGGCCTCCACCAGCGGTTGCAAAAGAATAACGTGTGCTCCGGGTCATCCAACGACGCCAAACAGTTGTGACATATAGAGGTTTCGCGCTTTTTGAACCTCAGTATGTATTTGCCAAAGCAACCATGTGTAGTGAGAAATTAGGTCATGTGGTAATTCACTGTACCCAATGCCCTTGAAACCCATTGTCGCAGGTCCGGGATTAGTTGCTTCGTCCAACTTCCGGTAACTGAGTTATGTCAATCTTTCTGACATCTAATTAATGAGTTTTCTCTCAACTCTTTCCTCGAAAGAGGAGTTGCACCAGTATTTTTGGCCACATGTATTTTGCATCTTTCGTTTACCTGCAGATAAATAGGCAGCATAACCACCACGACCATTATGGCATTGATGGATACCATACGATAGGTGGACGTGACTCTTATCGCTATCAGCCGTTGCGGTCTCAATATCGCTTTAACGTTAACGTCAAAGGTTGACGCCGAGGACCATATGGGTGCTGCTTATAGCAACTAACTTTATGCGGCAGACATCATTAGAAGGCGTTTTTTCTGCTTCGAGCCACTAACGTTTGGCATTAAGCCTTGACAGCAAACTGACAGTTTTAATAGCTTTTCCCGCAGTACACTTTAAGTGTTTGCCGAAACCATGTTTTTTGCACAGCTCGACTCTGAGGTATCGGAGTTACCTTACGTGTGCACCTAACCTAACCCTAAATAGTGCTACAATTAGCGCACTACTCCCGATCGGGTGCGTACAAAAAAAATTTTTTTGCGAATTTAGGTTAAACATTTTCATATTTATGTAATCTATAAACTATTTTTATTCTATAGAAATTTTTATATATATAATAAGTTTCATGGATTTCAATGGTAGGAGGAGGCTGAACCACTAATTCGACTCTTTTGTACATGTCAGGTATCGACTACCATAATTATCGACCCAAAACTCATTGTACATCAACGATTCCTGTGTCAGATATAAATATTCTACATGCCATGTTAGCACTGCTTCTACAAGTTTCTAAATAAAGACAATTGTTCTGTATTCTTTTGTTTTTCATGTATTCGGTTGAGAATTTAATGCGTTTCGTCACAATATGATTCTTATTAAGTAATTGTGTTTTCAAACAATTAAATATTCTGGATGTAAATGTACAATTTAAATATTTGTTTCACCTGATCATATATCTTTCATACACTATAATATATTGGTTCCGTTTCACGAAATAAGTAAGAAATAAAATTAAATTTTCACTTCTAGTTAAGCTAATAACACTGTATAATCAGAGAAAACATTTGAATAGAAATTCGCTGGAAAAAATTATTACATATTATTCGTGTTAATACTTTGCCATGATCACATTTAATTTTTAGAATTTAATAAATTATATATTTCAGAAGCGTCAATAAAAATAATCATATAATTATTCAATTATTTATTTATCAGATAAACATCAATAGCATTACAATTTATCTAGCTCAGATTTATCAATATAACTACATTATTTACAACACATTTTTCTTGTGCGTTGTTTATTTGCTTATAAGAAAAAATAATTAATACCATTTATTAATATAATCACCATTAAAATATTATCTTAAAAAAAAATTAATAATAGTTCAAATTAAAACCCATCAAGTAAATTTAAAAAAGTTCCGAGAATCCAACATTTTTTTCAGTAATATAACAATTTATGATATTTACTTTTTGAGTAATATTTTACAATCTATGATGACTAAAATATGCGCGACGCGAAGTCATATGGTGAAAATGGATTAATAACTGTTGGGAACGCCAAAATTTATATATAAAAACAAATTAAGTAATATTATCCTTAATTGAATTCAATATATTTTTAATAATATACAAAAAGGGTTTAAAACATAAAATACACGTATTAATTTATTTAGCATACAATTGCTATTTCTTAAATAATTGAGTATAAAGATATTTAGTTTTCTTGGAAAAAATATGCGTTTTATGCGGAATAATTAATGATGTGAGATATTGCGATCCACATTAACTACATTATCCCAATCATATTTAATATCTAAGTTAGGGTTGGATATATTTTTTCCATTTGGACACCAAAAATACACACATACGTAATACATGTAAACATGACCTAATCATTTATATGATACACGTATTTAAGTACCATTTTACTATATTGAAATGTGTAATATGATTTTTTTTTTTTTATGTAATCAAAATCATATGGCATAAAAATTAAAATAGTGTTTAAAATGTCTATAGAAGGGTACGTTCAACGAACAATGTATAAAATGCTACATTGCGTCGCGAAAAATTTGTGTTGACTGGCTAAAATTGAGGAGAACTCGGAAGAGACCTATTCAAGCATTGTAGAGGCCTTAAATGCGCACGCGTTAAAGATGTCTATCAACCTTAAACTGTAAAGTACAACTATACTACCTATCATATATATATTATATTTTATTTCAACGGTTCCCAAACTTAATACCACTTATCACATACTACATATGTAATCAAGAAAATTTTTATTATTAAAACTACATAATTATTAAAATAGAAACATTTAATGCAAAGTACTTATATTAAATATGTACAGTTATTCTTTGTATTATTATTTATTAGTATGATTACAAATAAAGATAATGGATGAGATAAATAATTTAATGAGATAATCATACAAAATATATTATATATATAAATATATACGAGCTTGTTTCAAAAGATTGATGACAAACATAGACTACTATTCCTCATCCTATACCTTTATCGATTGATTTTAAAAACATAAATAAATCGTAAGTTTTAAGAGTTAACCATCTTAAATATGTAATGAAACTTAGATCAAACGATATTTTACAATATTTTAAATGTATTTGGGTTTCGTGAGTAATTGTATAAAATCTACATCAAAAACAAAGAAATAAAACACACGAACTGAAATTAAGAAATTATCATCATATTTCACGTAGATTCTAGAAGAAAAATTATGCAATGGTTTTGAAAACCGTTTAAATATTCTTTTGAGTCATATAGAATATTATTTCAGATATTTTTACACACAGACATTTGTTTAATGACGTCATATTTTTTCATAGTATGGAGTTAAAAAAAAAATGGTGCACACAAATTGCGTCCCAAATTAAAAATATAAATATACATATAAATAAATAAACAAATAGCTTATATATAGAAAAAGGTAAATAAATAAAAACTTAATGAACTTAGCCTGGAGTATAATTATATTTGGAAAGCACAACCGGTTTCTAATTCAAAATTTATCGTCGTGTAAATACAAAGTCCATAAAATTATGACTAAATATGAAAAAAAATATCATAGAAAAAAATACATTGAGAAATAATAGTTAATTTTACATAAAGGTAACTTATTTTAATACGAGAGATTTTATAAAATTAGTTCCTATTAGACATACTATTAGATATGATATGAAATAAATCTATATTATAACTTAATTGTATATTTATTTATATATTAATTTACGAATATTAACTATTTAATCATATTTCATTTCATTTTTTATTATTATACTATTTAAAAAATTAATTTTCTTCCCATTTTACACAGATTTAGGACTATCAATACCAAATTATTACCAACGATAGGTTAAAAATGTAGTTATTTATCGTTGTTGTTTATTTAGAATTATGTAAATTAAATTATATTAAGAAAATTGAAAATTGAAAAATGAAAATATTAAATATAGAATTAAAAAAATGAGACTGGTGGCAACTTGAACGATATATTTTTAATAAAACCAAGACGAGTTAATTGGCCATTTTTATATTTATTGTATAGTCATTTAAATAAAGTCAGGTGTAATACAAGGATTCATTTAGAAAACTCGAAATTTAATAGGTGTAATTAATAAGAAAACCCAGGATGCAATTTGTGTACCTAATCATCGATTTTTGATTTTAGGACGGAATTCATGTCTAGCCAAAATGAATAGCTGTTAGATGAACAAATTTTGTTGTATTGGAATTAAAGTTTTGTAAATATAAAACTATAATAAGTGAATGTTTTTTTTTTTTTTTATGTGTAACGTAAATAGTACCTACTAGATACATTGTAAACATTTCAAATTATTTATGCTTGAAAAAACCAAAATTATTAAATTTCAATCACTAACGATGCAGTTTTTTTTTAAAGAAAATTGATTGGACATTGAAAAATACAGATTAAATAATGTTATTGTTAATGAACGAAAAAAAAATGATTACCACATCAAAAACTTTTTACAAATTAGTTTAGCACTTTCCAACTATTACAACACAAAGTTTTAAAATTCCGATGTATATTATCAATTATATCGGAAACTATTTGATGATATATTTTTGATTTATACTTAAAACTGCTGTGGAATATATAATTCTACTAAAAAAAAAAATTATTTCATAGAAATAATTAATTCTTTATTTCGAAATTTTGACTGTTACCATGTTTTGAGAATATTTAAATTAAATTGGAATAGATTAATGTGAAAAAAAAACAATACAGTTTATTGCTATTACTTGAAAAAGTTTTACAGTTACAACAAATCATCTTTGCACCACCATGTGCAAGTAATAACATATATTACATTATGTGTTATGGTATTCATCTTAATGAATTTCTTAACTATATTTGGTTATTAATTTTATTATTGGCAAATATAAGATATTTTCAGAAAATAATAGTCGATAAATTATAAAAGTGTTCCAATGTACTATTCGTATATTCAGAAATCTAAATGCTCTTTCTGCTACCCAAGTATTGGCTTTCCAGGAAAATGCTAATTATTTAATGAAAATATTACTTGTCGTATTATTTTGGACAATGATAAAATCACCGTTAAACAATAATACTCGTTTTCTAACCCACAGTATAAAACCCTGCGTGACTATTACAATTAACAACCACACACAATTCAAGAAGACACAATGAAGGAAAGCGTAAATATATTGTGTAACTTTCAAATCGTGAATTGTTAATTTGCATCACACGTACTCACCTCATTTTATGTAGTAATCTTACATGTATAGTCAGTCATACTTACCCCATACCTATATTTTATGACAAAATCTACATTTTTCACATTTTTTTCGTCTATATATTTTTATTATTTATTTTCAACATTATTTATATTTTTGATGTTAAACATTTTTGAAATTTTAAAAATAATATTTATAAAAAGTGATACCTACTATTAATAGTTATGATTGCTAATTTCAGCCATAGGCTATTTATTAATTATTATTAAAATGTTAAAATACGATAAGATATATATTTTTGCTGAATTGTATAAAACCACGAAAACTACAGAGTAATAAGATTCTTGAATTTTATTTATATTAAAAAAATAATAAATTATTCTGTGTATAATAATGATTGAATCTAATATTATGGAAGTATTTTAATTGTTTTACATTTTTATATTATAATTGAATGGTGCTTATGATTTAGTGGATGCTATACAACGTTTAAATTATCAACTTGTCGTTCACCGTTCAACATATTATTAAACATTCATCGTTCAATAATTAAATTCACCTAAGATCCAAATTTCGATTTCTTGATTCATTCAGCTGTTATGGAAAATATTTTATTTGAGGAATTTAAATAAAAATAAGGACTATTATTCAAATTAGATCGATGATGAAATATTTAAATACATCGATCAGAATTAATCATACATCATAACAAAAATGTATGTAAAGTAATTTTACATTTTTTTAGATCAATTTGAAATATAATTAATATCCTTCCATATTATCACATTGTACCACTGAATTTCATTGTTTTTAATGATATAACTTAATTGTTTCATATACACCCATTTTATATGGAAAATACAAATAAAAATTTCAAATTAATATAATCAGACTTCACTGAAATGTATTATGATGTCGATAGTATTTACAATAAGATATTAGAATTACGAAACATTAATTTATGGTTTTTCTTATAGTATGCAATGTTGTTTATTCGATAAAACAATGAGCATTGAAAATAATCAACTAGATTACTAACTAGCTTCATTAAAATTTTTCATTATGGTTTTCATGAATACGACAATAGTAATTTGTCACAAAAACGCAAATCGTACCACTACGATGATTACAATTCCTCTGCGTATTTACATTCATAGAATACTATTCTTCTTTGACATAAAGTATACTATGATTTTTTTTTTTTTTTAACACTTATTTTATCGTGTTGTTTAGTAATAACACATATTTCAACTGTACCCAAACTTATTTTTTTACTAAGTTCCATGTTTTCGTTCGTAAAGTATCAACATACCATTTTTCCAATACTTTTGCGCTAACCAAGCTATATCACTAGATCTTATCTTGTTGAATGATAAGAATCGATAAAAAATTCTGTAGTTCGTAAGTTATTTCCGAATTACTACGGTGTACCGAAACGACTCTGAGTACAAGCGTAATTATTATATGTTCCTTTGATCTGTTGTCTGCTGGTCCATCTTTATCAGTTTCTGGTACCTAGTACCTGGTGAGAATCTCATCGTTAATTTCAATATGTTTTTCAGTCATTTGAATCGAAACTTGACTATGGAAGCTTTCTCTTCGGATTAGCATCGTTCTCAAACAGTAATAAACTCAACAAACTTAAATCCTCATGAATCAGAACTATTATGGGTTATCTGAAATTCACCCCGACTCCAGCAAGTAAAATTGAAACGGTTTGGTCTCCATTCAATATTATATGCCAATAGTTACCAGGAAAGTTCCTTATTAAATTCTATAAGTCTAACACTATCATCTTCGACATTTTTTTTCTCTAAATTTCTGAATTTGCACTACATTAAAAATCTTACTTTTCTCTTACTTTCTGCAAATCTTTTATAGTCTTTCTCTCAATGTACTCCAGCTCACACATATTTCTCTAATTATATCCCTCTTATAATGCTTCCAAATCTTCTTTCTATCAATATATTAAAATATACTCCGGTATTCCTGGCCACCCTTCTTAAATGTTAAAATATCTTCTCTCTTCTACTGTCAATTTTCTTAACTATATTAATGATAATTTCAATCTTTGCAATATTGTCTTCGTATTTTCCTACCAAATATTATGTCATTATTAAAACTTTAATACTAATTTTATTCCCCCCTGACTCTTTTCAAATAGTCTCCAACACTATGACATGTTTTCAGTCATTGATCAGCAACCTCATCAATTCCTATGTTTCTTCTCTTATACTCTGTTTGAAAAATATTTTTTTCTCTCTCCATCAATCTAATATCATCAAATTTCATTGAGCTCTCAAGTCATCGAAAATCCTTAACAAAGGGGTTGCTGGAAATCTGACAATATCTACCTCAACAATTTTATTGCCTTCCCCTTGTAAAATCCCCTCTACCAACTTCCTTTCAATCCAACGTCAACATATGATTCATCTTTGATTCTTTTGTTAGGACCAGCTTCAGTGGTGGTTATACATGATGTTTAAGGACGGAAGGGGATAAAGCTACCCCTGCCACTCACCCTAATATTTTATATATAAATATATATATATTATATACATATAATATAAAATATACATTCAGATTGTAGGTATATATGTATAATAATGTTTATATATTATTATATACACTTTACCATGAATGTATTAAAAAAATACATAAATGTATTGACTTAGAAAATATATTTTATAATAATTAAATAACATTTTTCGATAGGTTTTGTTGGGCCAGCGATAAACTACATTTAAAAAACCAAATCTAAAAGGAGACGATCCACATTCCCTCCCCCCTATATAACCGACACTAACAAGTTTCTAGCTAACTTTGCTGCAAAATATACAAGTATCATTACTGAAATACTTAAAAAAGGTGGTTCAATCATTTAAATTCATCTAAAACATCAAAAATTCAGTTTAACCGCCTTCGGATCGATAATTATTTACTCCCTTCTCATTCCTACAAACTTTTCTTGAATGATTCTCTTTTCTGTACTAAAAATTCAGAAGAAATTACGTATGAATTTTCCCTTTCATTGTTTTCTCCTGTTATTTTGGGTCTTCTTTGTCCTCAAATTATTTACTCCTCCTTTTTTTTAATATCTCATAACTTACCATTATATTTTCCCTTTATTCTTAATACCATATTCGAAACTATCATAAGCCAAATACTATAATTTATCCATGAAAATCTATAATTATAATATATTATAAATCTTAAAATTGTGAAACTAAATAATATTTAATTATACTATCATTCTTAAAAATATTGAAATAAATTGTATATGGCTACAAAATTTCAATAAAAAAAATAAAAGTTCCTTTAAGGATTTTTGACCGTTCGACGAGACCCATATAATATATGTAGAAACATAATGATACGTCGCATTAACTCTTATCCGTGTATTCCGTAGAGGGGTGTGTGCTCATCACATTTTACACTTTATTATATTTCTCCGGGTTGGGTTAGGTTTGTATTGTTACGGTGGTAATACAAACGGTTGGGCAGGGATAAGGGCGGTCGAAAATTATCCGCCTTAAGTCACGTATATGACTTTCATGAACTCGTATTTTTAATGACTCGCAATACACTTATAAAATTATATACATAGTTTCTGTTATGATATACACTCGTAATTAGTTGTTCAAGTGATGTGCTCATGATGATACGGTAAAACGATTTTATTTAAAGTATTTAATACACCATATTTTTCTTGTTTTATATTAATTAACTGTAGACTTTCAGTACCCATTTGAATTCATGGGCACATGGTTATATAGTTATAATGAAATTAATCAGAACTATAATATATAATAAGAATAGTACCTACTTAAATTGATATTATGTTTTCATTCATGTTGATTAATAAAAAAAATATAATAAAAATAGTAATAATGTAATAAGTACGTCAATGTGTATAACATTCTGAAAAAATAACAATAAAAATAATGATTTTCTCCAGTTGGCTGTAATCCTATCCGAATATTTTATGCATTGTAATACATTGGTTAGATAAGGTATAATTGTATATCCGACACAGACAGCAAGTATCTGAACGCACGGTAGTGTGCCGCCGAGTTCTAGCAGTGCAACGTGTGTTTCTTTTTACGAACCATCTCACCCAGTTTTTCTAACAACTGTATCTTTGATTTTTCTTAAGATAGTCTTTTGAAATTTAAAAAATAGCTTTAGCTCACGTATCTTAAGATATTGTATAAATTTGGACCCTTAATATTAAACCGTTTCAAAATGGGAGCATATCAAAGTTTTCAATTTCGTTACTGGCTGTCTGACTGACTGATCATAAAATTTATAAAGCACTTTCCATTAGGTAGAAAGTTGAACTTTTACACAAAGATAAATCTTATAGTGAAAATTATGATTTTTTCAAAATTAGTGCCATTTTAGGGAGGCATGCATGAATAGTATGTGTGCACACATCAATATTGTAATAAAGACAGTGTTCCGATCCATAAAAACACCAATAACGACGGTCAACTGACCGTCCCCATCACGTTGATCAAGTGATCGAGACTTGGACCGCACTCCAAAGTACGTGCATCACACGTTAAACTCTGTCAGTAGCTGATCATTAATTCCCTCGTTCGTTACCTTCCCAACTTTCTGTACATTTTAAATTATTATGTATACTCATTAACAGTTGATACTATAAATTGATATAATGCGAAGTACTCGTCGACGGTGGTGCATGGAGCTACGCCATTCACTTTCGCTGAATACTGTTGAAAATATGTTTATGATATTATAATGGGTTAAATTAGCTACAATCAACGTAACGTTGCATCGGTTTGAGAGCTAAATGTAATACGTATTATATATAGAATATATTGTTAGTTGACAATTGCTTATAAGCAACAAGTAACTGTATTACGACTATCATATCGACATCGGAAAATGAAAGACTGTAATTGGGTATCCGTGCCTGGTATTAACAATGTCCAATAGACCAATCTCTTAGCTTCTGTATAAAGAAAAATACGGTCTTACAAGACAAAAACCTATGATGCTCAAATTTTCTCCAATGACCCATAAAAAATTAACATGTCACCTACAAATAAGTCTGAAAAAAAATATGATATCCCAACATTTTTGTCGTAAACCTACGACAAAAGAAAACCATGTTTTAGACCACCTTTCAAAAAAGTCAGCCTATCAAAATAATGATATCTTCACTATGGCCAAGTTATTTAGTTCATAATCTCAGCACTTCACTTCCACTTTCATGAGCAACGTGGCTCTTTTTTTCTATTGCTAAGCACTTGAATATTTTCAAAATAAAGCTTTAACAAACTTAGTTACTTATTTCTTTTCTTATAATTTATGACTCTCACATATAACACCTATGTGTATGTACATGATAATTATATTTATATGTTAATATAAAGAATCAGAGAGATTAGAACTCGGAAGAAAATAAATAAATTCTAGACCGAAACTATCGAAGTTGTTGTGTATTATTTAAGTTTGTTTATGCTTTATTCATAAAGTATTCATGTGTTTAATAATATAAATAAAAGAGCCGTGCTGCTCATGAAAGTAAGAATAAAGTGATTAGATTATGAACAATAACTTAAATAAATAACTTGGCCATATAGTAAATATCATTACGTTGATAGTTTGACTTTTTTGGGAAGTGTCTTCGACTTTGCATTTTTAGAAATAAGTTTTTTTGGAATATAATATTCTAAATATAACAATAATATTTTGGGAGTGACAAGTGTAGTGAATCTGGGGCAATATATTTTCGTTTCTTAATTTAATCATATTTTATTAATAGTCAATTGATAATCAAATGTATCATGCATAAATTTGAAAGAGGAAATATATATACTCTATGAGCAGAAAAACAGCATGATTGGATGAAGCACAACTGTATCTATACTCGTAAGTGGTTGTAAAAATGAGAATATGTTAATACGATATTTGTTCTGTTGGTCAGGTGAAATACTGCTGTTTGAAAATTAAAAGGGTAGATTACTATTTATTTAAACGAATTGAGATTATATTTTTGTTTCTTTTTTTCAAAAAGAAAATGGTTTACCCGGACACTGAACGAAAATTATAAATACAGATATAGAGTCACCTTAGGTCCCCTTTTATTTTTACCAAACCTTATGTAGATACATGCTCTGGAAAAATTATGTGAATATTAGTTATTCATAAAATATTTTTAACCATTACTGCACTTGAAAATATTTTGGTTCATCGTTGTACGTTTATCACATAGCTTGATAGTTTGATTTTTTAATAGGACACACAGCCATTGCACAATATTAAGAGTTATCAAAATTAAATCGATATAAATCAGTATTATTACTTTTTTTTTGTACCTTCATGTATGTCTATACTCGCATTCAAGTTTCTTTGAAATTTTCCTCTATTGAAAACGATGAATTTTATTAAAACTTTCGTAACATTGACGGTTTTGAAATTTGGTTCAGTTGAAAATTTTCATTAGTATTACATGTATGGTGTTCTAAAATGTTTGTAAAATGAGAATCCAAAGAATTACTGCATGGAAATATGATTGGAATACCTGAGCCCTTTAAATGCTCTAGTATTTTTTTATATTTAGGATATTTTATATATATTTTTGTACACAACATTTTAATCAGTTAATATTAATTATATAATATATTCAATCAACCGACAAATCAACTTTACACGAAAATTAAATTAATATGTGTGCTTAAAAGAATAATAACCTACAATATTATCGGTGGAAAAATTGCGGTGTCTTAAAAAAATTATTTTATAACACGGGTCATAAAAGTTTTGTATGGAGAGTTCATTCAAAAATATCATATAATTGTCACTATTTTTTTAGTTTTATGACCGCGAATTAAATTTAGAAACTGAATAAAGTCTTATTATTAGATTATATATTTTTTCTAAAAGTAAATTATGTTTATATGTATATTAAAATTATAATAAATTATATTTGATATCTAAAAAACCAAGTTACCATGTGAAATGAGCAGTATTTCTTTATAACACTCAATAATTATGATTAATAATTATTATTCACGGCATCTAATACTCAATGTTGTGCTATATCATCAAAAATCCTACATCACTTGAAAGTGCTCTAAATGAACACTATTCAGCCAGTATTTTAAAGTTAATTTAATAACTCAATTTAGATAAAAAAATTGTAATTATACATATAAATACCATATGTTAATTCTTGTATTTTAAAAATGCACTATAATATGTAAATGTTACCCTTGGTTAACCATTACTATAAAGATAAAAAAAAAATTAAAATAAGAACTGTATAATGAATTATACGATTATTATTCTTATTATAATATAGTATCTAGACTAAGTGTGTTATTAAAGTGGTTTTTTTTTTTTTTTTAAATAAAAACAAAATACAAACTTTTAAAGTAGTACTTTTTTTTCAATTATAAACTTTTGAAAAAAAGCTCTAATTGAAATTTGTTGTTCCTAATACTTTTATTTCATTCAAACTAAAACTAATTCTATAGAAAACATGAAATATCAAATTTTATATAATGCATTTAGGACAGTAAGAACCTTAATTTAAGTAAATAAAAGTTAATTTAATTATAAGTTTCTTATTTTTACTTTTTCACTACTTTTTTTCAAATATTTTTAAAATAAATATTGTTAAAATAAAAATAGGAATAAAAAAACTTATTGTTATATTTTATAGATACTATGATTATTCAGAAATAGCAAATATAATTAATTTTTACTAAAAATAATAGATATTTGCACTTTTCTAATATTATTAAGATCGATAAGTCATGGAAAAATATATTTTTCGCATCGTTCAGAATCTAAAATGAAAAACCATTGTCAGTAGAAAACGACGGCTGAAACATAAGAATTATAAAGTTAAATGAATTATAAGTTGGTTTATGACTTCATGGAAGTTTATGTAGTCTGCGACACTTCACGAATTTAATGCAAAATTATTGAAGATAGCTAGATGCATTGGTACATGTATATTTGCCACTATTTATTAAAAATAAAATAATACTATGATTTTTTAAAGTTTGAAGTCAAAATGATTCGTCGTTAAGAAATATGTAGGTTATAAATTTAAATATTAATTATTAAAATCATTATAGAATGGAGACCATGAATTATTTCCGATTTTTTGTACGGTATGTTTATGAACATGGATCGCGACATCAATTGCACGTGTATACATTACACAGTAAAATATTTCGATTTTATCATGGATCAACAGCTGAATTTCGAGTTCACCATGACTGTGCTCATACATTTGCCAGGTATTATTGATATTTATATTCTTCTCCTGGGCCGAACGTCATCAAATCATCGACCGTGTGATCAGCTTTATATATGTTTTACATCGTATTAGTAATATGCATAGGTTTTTGCGGGATATTCTAGTTGACATGCTATATTATGGTCTAGACTACGGTCGATTTTTTCATAATATTTTGCATATCATATTTTCAAACCGTTTCCCAAGCAATGGTCTCGTACCTTGATGATTGTTGTTCGCCACTCTGAATCCAATATGATTCGACAAACATCGTCCGAGACTTCACGAATCAGCACCACGGGGCAAACGCTACGTTTTCCTTAAAAAAAAAAAAAAAAAAAAATCGAGTTCTTACCATTCGAATTCATTCGATGATGATCATACGATATTTTCGTTAACGGTAATATACGTTCGGCCTTGATGATCTGTACAAATACTCCACGGACAAAATTAAAATAATTTCAGCTGCTTGTCAGACAATTTCTCCTAACTAGTAATGCCCATGTTATATATATATATATATATATATATATATATATATATTAATTATATATATATATATTAATGTATCATATTTTATGTTAGTCTTACTAGACTTCTTGCCAATGGTCTGTCGACGTCAAAATTCTTGGCAAATGTTGATCGTCCCATAAACATGACTGAAACTTCAAATCAGAATAGCGTGAATTATTTGCCGTAACAATAAATGTGTACAAAATCATGCAACACACGAGTTTGTATTCATTAAAAATATTCGTACAACGTCTAACGTTTTGTCGGGCATTGGTAAGACGAACGCATAATAACAATACTTAAAGCACGTAAATCTTCTCGTAAGTCGTCAAAAAAGATTTACCAGACATGCGCTTGACAAAAACCGTTTCGTTCTGTTTGTTTTACATAGGTACGCAAATATGTGTACAGTAAAATTACGTGTCTGAGGATAAAGCGAAACTATTTGTACTAACATACAACTATTTGCACCAACATGCAACTCGACTATCGTTTATACATCGAGTATAGTAACACAGTTTTTCGATTGTTTTTATTTACTAAGTTCTGATTTTAGAATTTTGGAAAATTACAGATGATTGCAAATTTTTTGATTAAAAAAATATATTCGTACACATTTTGTACAAATTACAATATATTTAGTATGTGCTTTGTAACATGCGTTCGAATTTTTTTTTTATACAATACTTTATTAATTATTATTTATTACTCAATGGAAACAAAAACTCAAAGCTATCTACAGATAATTACATAACTATAATAATAATCAGAGCTCCATCGATCATTTAATAATACAATTCGTATATGAAAAATTGGCAGACTGATAGTCAAGACTTAAATTAAGACTTTAATTTGCATTTACTACTTTCTCTTCATTCAATTGCATTCTAGAAAATATCTAAATTTTTAGGATAAGAATATTTATTATTTATTTTTTATTTTATTTTTATTTTTTATGTTTTATTTATATTTTTACGCGTAATCTGTTAACGAATTTATAACGTTTATCGAACCAGACATTGAATTAGTATCCATATAATTATTTAGTAAAAGCAAAACATACATCGTCCAGATGAATAAATATTAATAAAAATTTTTGAATTATTTTCTGAAAATATAAGGTTCTACAATATACTATAATATTAACTCTACGAAAAATATATAGAGAATTTTTTTTAAAGTGTAGTCAGAAAAATGTTGCATATGGAATAAAAAACGGTTGCTTCTTTTCCTTCTATTAGGAGAAATTGAAAAAGGATATCGAAATGGGGACACTTGGTAGAGTATTTGATATATTTTTATTGAAAAAATCGAAAAATATTTGATAGTGTGGTAAAATCTTTGAACCATTAAAAATTACATTTATTTTGTCAAAATTATAAAATCAATGATTCTGTAAAATATGACATGTCTAGATTGTTATTTAAGATTTCAATTTATTCATACAGTAAAATAATATAGTAATAATCTATAATGTACGTCAAAAGATATTTTAATAAAATATTGTATTTTATAATTTGTACATTAATATCAGTGTCGTTCTCTTTGATTTAATTGATTTTGATATTTTTTCAAAATTATTCGTTTTAGTTTTACAATGGTTTTTCTCTTTTGATAACTCATTATTAGTAACTTATCAAAATGAGAAAAGTAAAACAAAAATTGCTTACCCGATGCAATCGTACATATATACACTTTATCAGTTGTAAATTTGGTTAAGAACATACTGTAGAGGAAGGCGTCAATATTTGCCCCGGTAGTAATATGAGTATCTCTGTAAACATAATTTTTTTTTCTAACTACATTGTCTAAGTGTCATTTTACAGTAAGAGCTCTGTAAATTAGTATTTTCATCTCTTAACGCTACTAAGAAAAATCACGTTTGAATTATTCATTTCTATAAAGTAATAAAATATTGCTATTTTATGAAAATTTTAATGAAACGCATTGAAAATCAAATAATTGGTATCACAGTTAAAGGCTATGTAAGTTTTGTAAAGAAGCATCGCATTTACAGTTAAGTGTAATGGGTATTTCAATAAATTATATTAAATTAGATTATTTTTATTTTTTTCATAGCAGTGATAAATGAATGCCAGTATACCTTATATATATTCTGTTATTTAATTAATAATAGCATATTTTAAAGAAAGGGAATTTGTTGTAAAGGTTTTAGTTTTATTATTTGTATTTGTCTTAAATTATTATTATTTTTAAAAGCAATTTTCAAATTATACCTTTTATTGTTTAGAATTTTAGTGAATTTATCAGATATATTATTTTGATATTTTATACCATAATTGTTATTTACAATACTCGGTGTGTTGTGTTTTATTCTTTATATATGTTTGTTTTTTTAAAAAAAAATAATATTTAAATTTTAATTATTTCCATGAGCTATTTCATAAATAATATTAAAAATATTATGAATAATTTATCATCAAATCTTATCATTATTATAATTAAAATTTTTTAGAATATTACTTTACATTCATAGAATATCTTACTTTTTTTTCATAAAGTTGGACATTTTTTTTTTAATATTACTTTTATAATATATTTTTTGTCTATAACGCATATTTCAGCTATATATCAAATTTTAATTAACTAAACATTTTTTGTACCAAACTCTCGCGTATTGTCTATATTTTAGTTCGTTTAATTTCTACTGTTTTCCAATTTTTTTCCCTCGTCGAGCATTATAACAAAATCGTACCATGTTGTGCGATAAGTATCAATAAAAATTATCACCAACAATAAAGATTATTCTAATCCAATTCTTAACCCCAATATTCGAAATATACATATTAATAAAAATAACATTGAAAATTATTACACATACCTCTGTGTGTAATAATAATAATAATAATAATAATAATAATAATAATAAAAACTATATAAATAAACCAACAAATACAACTCGAAAAATAATAATAATTTCATAAAAATTTTCTTACCACTTATAAATACATTTGTAACGTAACTTGCTAACAAATAATTGAAAACCTGTCAATCATCATTAAAAGCTAATAAAATTAAATACTAAAGGGTCTCCATTGTACTATGTTATTCAATTGAAGTGCCAATGCACTAAAAAAAATCAAAGAAACACTTTATTTTTACAATGTAGACATTGCGTACATAACTGAAACTCTCTTATCACATACAGACAAAATAAAATTACACAATTAAAAAGTATACCGCGAAAATCAAGTCACACAATAGCGTGCCAGTGGTTGTTTGACTATTCTAGTTCACAACGAAATAAATCATGAATACATTTTTATAACCGGTCTGCAGTGTCTGGAAGCTATTTTTAGCATTTCTGGTAAATATAAATAATAGGCTGGTTATGTTCGTAATGCTTATCAACCGGCCAATCACAATGTGCATATTACAGATAACGTAGTGAGTCTAAATAATTCAATTGTTATGGTTAATGACCTTAGCTCTAAAAGTACTGATTGGGGCTGTAATGTGAATAATCCAAACGGCATTCCAACATTTATTTCTAACACTCCTTACGCAGTTGCTGCACCAGGTAATCTTGCTTACTTTTCCATGAATAGTAATAGACAACTTAACATCACAGATATTTTATTGATTAAATCAATTCCATTTATACTTGTAAGAACCTTTTGCAGAGCTTGACTTGGCCACACTCCAGTAAAAATAAAAGTTAATTTGTCGTCACAACATCATCAGCCAAGCAACTCATAAATTAAAGGCAAATGGAATCTGTTCTCTAATCAAATGAATACAAAGCTGAAGAACACCACATATCCGAAACACCTAAACATAAAATATACATATCATCTTACTACAAAAACATATCGTTAGATGCAACCGTCAAAGCTAAAGAAATCCGGCCAGTAAATATGTTTAATCAAAAGTTCACTGAGTACGTGAAAATAGTGCACCGTCACTACAGGCTGTCTGTATCTGTTTTTTTGATGAAAACTATGAGTTCGTAGCACGGACCGTCCACCGGAAGCCATAATTTTTGTCAATTGTGTTTTGTGTTTTGATTGTATTAAAACTCACGTGCCCATGTTTATCGCCATAACAAACACCGTTATACTATTGGACATCATTATTTAATTTCTATCATGTTACGTTATGTTGACGTGTGTGAAGTTAGCCCCCCCCCCACTATAAAAAATACTTTCCAAAATAATTGTAACCTTATTTTCTTAATTTGTAACTATTTGTAACCAAGTTTTTAGAATTTGTAACCTCATATTTTTTAAGCTACGGGTACTTTCTTAATGAGGGGCTAACTTCACGCAGCCCCCCCCCCCCCATTCAACGAAATCGTCCAAAACAAATTATAACTTATAAAACCCAATTTGTAACTATTTGTAACCAACTTTTTGAAATTTGTAACCTCTTCAATTTCGTGAAGTTATCGATTTCCCTATGGGGGGCTGCCCCCCCACTTCAATGAAATCGTCCAATAAAAATTGTAACTTATAAAACTTAATTTGTAACTATTTTTAACCATCTTTTTAGAATTTGTAACCTCGGCTTTTCCGAGTAATTGTAAATTTCTCAATGAGGGGCTGCCCCCCCTCCAATTCAATCGAATCGTCCAAAACAAGTTGTGAATTACAAAACTCAATTGGTTACTATTTGTAACCAAATTTTTAGAATTTGTAACCTCATCAATTTTAAGTACCGATGGATTTCCCAAAGAAGATAACTGAATAAAAAAATTAAGTTTTTAATTTATAATATCATCCAGTTCAATCAATTCGTCTAGAACAGATCGTAAGTTGAAGAAAATAAATCTATATTTAAGAAAAACAAAATCTAGAATGAATAAATATCTTAACTAGAATTTTACTTTTATTTTTATTTGATTAGGCTAAAATCTTAAATTAAAGATATTTTACAACATACTCATATTATTAACGTATAAAATAAATTGTTACCACTCTTAACTTATTATAAGAAGCCACTTCACATTCATTAAAATTCAATAGTATAAAATAAACTATTAAGTAGATTAATGTAAATATTTCTTTGTACTATTAAAATTATTAATTAAAACTATTTTTTAATATAAATATACACCTGTTAGAGCCTTACAAAAATAAATAAAAAAATTAATTTCGGGAAAAAAAATTAATTAAATTTTAAAACGCTTACAAATCTAACATACTTAATCTGATATTTTTATATAAAATAATATATGTGGTTTTACATATTTGGATTTTGTACACTTATATATTGTTCTTTTTTTTACCAAGTTATTATGTATCTCCCAATAACCTTTAAGACGTTTGCAGTGTGTTACGTATTGGCCCATGTTTTTTACATTTGAATCTCCAATGTATGAAATTATTGACTGTAGTGAAAACCTAAATAATAAATTATTTATAGTATTAATATATAATAAATTACCTCCTAAACTCCTAAAATATTTATGAATAATTATTATTAGCATTTAAATGTTTACCTTTCTTTTCCAGCAAACAACTTTGATGATATATCATTGACCAAGATTTTATTTTCATTTATCATATTATCTTTAAATACGTCTGTTTCCAATAAAATATGTACCTGCAATACTCTTTTGGAATTTCCACTTATTTTTTTGCAGTTTGGACACCATTTTTCTTTTTTTTTCGTAACATATTTATTTAAATATTTATTTATATCTTCTAAGTGTCCACTACTATTTAACAATTCGTTGAGTATTATTTTTGCATCATGAAATACGGTTTTTGTAGTACAAATGGTGCATTCCAATGTTTGTATACTGCTAGGTATATCAGAAAGAAGCTTGTTACTTAACGCAATAATATTAATATTTGCGTCCAACATTGAGGTTCCGGATTCTACTGGTGACTTTATAAAAAATCCACTTTCTAGCAGCAAATTATCTCATTGTTGATTAGTAATGCTTGTTGATCCATGAAGAGCTACATCTTTGCATAATATTATAAAAGGATTCATTTTATTATTATGAATATATAACTTATAACTTTTGCTATCGATGTAACTTACTGTTATTACTACTAAAAGCAAATCAAAAGCACACGTGTTAAATATCAGAATTTTTTCTTTATTTACTTAAACAGCGAGTAAAAGATTTCCGTTTAATATCACTGATAAAGAAATTGATCGTAATCCTGAAGTGTTTAGTACACGACGAATATCTGAACATGGACTTGTATATTTTGATAATCGTTTGGAATTTATTATTTTTTTTTTAATTTTGATTGGTTGGTCTGCTTTATTTCTCCAATTTTCAATTCATCTGTTATCATTATATTTAAATCAGATTAATCTGAATTGATAGAAATATCATCATCGCTATACAATTCCGATTCAACATCATTACTTATATAGCTATTTATATAAATTTCCTTATTTTTTTCATTACCATACATCATATCAATACTGCTGTTGTTTGATTTAAAATCATTTTTCGATTTATAATCTTGATTTTTGTTAACTTATAATAATCTGGTAATTTTCAATTCTCCTTCTATCGATAATAAATGTGAACCAACAAAACGGTCTATGGTGCTAAGTGATTGTCTCAATTAATTTTTGGAATGAGAAAAATATGCTTCGACTGGTGCTGAAGTGACCGTTTCATACTTTGATTTATAGTATCTAGCCATTATGTTTGTCCAGAGAGGAAAATCTTTCGTAATCCGAAGAAGAGAAGCACATAAGATAGGTAAAAAGTACCCATTCAAACGATCACCACATGTATCGGAAAGAACTGCTACACGTTCTTTAATACTTTTAATAAATGTATCCATATTATTTGAAATATTATTAAGACATTGAACATTATTTTGAATATCTTCATTTTCTTTAACTATTTCTTGGTCATCTGAAATTATATTTTCTTTGAAATCAACATTTATTTTCTTCAACTTACGATCTGTTCTAGACGAATTGATTGAACTGGGTGATATTATAAATTAAAAACTTAATTTTTTTATTCAGTTATCTTCTTTGGGAAATCCATCGGTACTTAAAATTGATGAGGTTACATATTCTAAAAATTTAGTTACAAGTAGTAACCAATTGAGTTTTGTAATTCACAACTTGTTTTGGACGATTCCGTTGAATTGAAGGGGCCAGCCCCTCATTGAGAAATTTACAATTACTCGAAAGGGTCGAGGTTATAAATTCCAAAAAGTTGGTTAAAAATAGTTACAAATTGAGTTTTATAAGTTACAACTTGTTTTGGACGATTCGATTGAATTGGGGGGGGGGGGGCTGCGTGAAGTTAGCCCCTCATTGAGAAAATACGCGTAGCTTGAAAAATATGAGGTTACAAATTCTAAAAACTTGGTTATAAATAGTTACAAATTAAGAAAATAAGGTTACAATTATTTTGGAAAGTATTTTTTATAGTGGGGGGCTAACTTCACACACGTGTTGTGTTGTGCGTTCTACATCAGACGCAATCTTCAGCAAACATGTCAAACTATTCAAGTACACCTAAACGTTCTGTAAGACGATTAGGACTACGCGCAGGTCAAACTTCAACTAGCACCACCGGTGTGGTCAGCTTCCTTGAGCCCTGCCAACGCAGTATCGTGCAAACAACCCCTTTGACTGTATACGCGAACGTACGTTTATATATTTTTAGTTCGACAGCACGGTAAAGTTGTATTACCGTAAATACCTCTGTATTCATCGCTGGACAGACATATTACCGAACAATACTCCGCACTCCGTTACAGCTCGAAAATCGAAGTTTGATAATCACATTTTTCACGATCCATGCCGACACCGCGATAAACGTTATTAAACGTAAGCCAAAAAGCAAGAAATGGATGTTACGTGCAATGTAAAATGTTTGCCGAACGATCGAATTACGTTGAAACAACTACACAGTTCTTTAAAACGGAGTCAGCATACTTTTATTCTTCCGTTCCGTTCGTGATCGAAATGAAATATTTTTATTGTTTATGAAGAATGCAAAAATAATTTAATATCGTACCGAATAAAATTGCTATGTCATTACGTTGTTGAAAAATTATAATGACGCGAAAAACTTACTACACACGTAGCTTAGTACGTTTATAAAAGATTTTTTTTTACTGTCATATAATATATTCAAATCGAACCATATCATTTTTTTTTTTTTTTTTTGTTCTTTCCTACGGCAGCGCAGACACAATCGTTTAAAACATCAAAAGTTTTCAATAACTCTTTAGTCGATATTGAATACATAAACGTGTACAATAAAACTACGGGAGTTATTCGGTAAACACACAGTGTACTGGGTGTTTTTTCTAAGCATCTCATTATTTTTATACTTAAACTATGTATTTTTTCATTGATTTATGAATAATATATGTGTACTTCAAGAATACATATTCAAACACATGATATTAACATGATTATATTTTACACGATATTGACTTTTTATACGTGTTAAGGAGTTTCCTGTTGAATTATCAACTTTTTTTTTCATAAAAATAATCATTTAGTTAATTTTTTTTGGAAGTTTTAATGACCATGGTCAAATTTAAAACAGTACTTTAAAATTTATTTTAATGTATTAATGAAGATTTTGGTATCAAAGGCGGACATTATTTAGTTCAAAAGTTAAATTTCAATTACTAGTTAATTTTATTTAACTATTCTACTTAACTATTTTAATTGAATATTGGAATAACATAGCTTTTTTTGATTGATTTTAAAATAATCCATTAAGTTAAAAGCTATTTTTTTTTTTTTTTTTATAAACCTATATTATAATTATATAAAAACGTTAATTTTTCTTGATATGTATGTGCTATAATATAAATATAAATATATATTTATATTATTATTTTACTATTAATTTTCTAAATGATGTATAAAATTAAGTATGGCTGGTTCTTAATTTGTTAAAAGTGACATTTTTCACACCATGTGGACATAATCTTTATGCGAATATGGAGATTCAAGGAAGTGATAATTGGATAAATACGAATTGGGATATTTGCTTTATCATTTGCAGACTCTAATAGTTAAATATATTACAAATACAAATCTGCTAATTGTATTTAGATAGATAGCTTTTTATTTGAAGCATAAATATTATATAGAACTAGAGAAAGAATTTTACTACGGAGAATAATGTATACAGTTAGTAGATTAAATAGGAAATTATAGAAATAAATACAGATTCTAGGTATTAGAAAAGAAAAAAAAATTTATAATAACATTTAAAAAAAAATAATTTTAGTACAGGAGGGCAAGTGATGGTAAAAACGAAGAAAAATAAAAAATAGGAACTTTGATATTACCTTGTTTATTAAATATAATATATATTTTATTGAAAAATAAATAATTTAAAATTATCATTATTTATAAATAAAAGTTTCTATTTTATGTAATTGAAAGTAATATATTTTTTAATATTATATGAGTGTAATATTCATTTGGTATATTATTAATTAAAATGTTTATAGTTAAAATATTTAAAATTTGAATAAATTAAAATTGGTATATATGCTACAGTTTATATTATGCATAATAATAATATTACAATAATATTTCTGGGGTTAATTTAAAAAAATAGGAAGTAACAATCTCTCTTTAGATGTTTCATCCAGCGATTAAAAATATCAACTTTTTCTTAAACTGAGTTACGTTAATTTTTTTTGTCCATATTAACTTTAACAATACTTATGACAAATCTATGATATTTTAACGATTACCTTCTAGATTCTAGATTAATGACTTTGTGATCTTTTAACTTAAAGTACATTGAATTAATTATTTTCATTAGTTTTACCTCTATTTATTTTAATGTAGTGTCATTCATCTTACTAACTATACAATTATAATGAATTTTTATAATTCGATGTAGCTTCTCATTTTTATTTTATTTCGCTTTAATATAACATGTATTTCATCTATATATAAATCTGAATATGTGTCGTATTATTCTTAAAAAAAAAAAAAAAAATAATAATAAAATAAGAATATACTAATTAATTTACACTTTTCATACACATATTTAAAATTAAATAATTTTGAAAGCATTGGCCCATTTATTCACTATGTTACATCAAAAACTCCAAAGAAATTAACTGAATCATGTTTTGAGTGAACAAAATATATATAATACATATAATATATATATGTAAAACAATTTTATAAACTTTTATGTTAGAAAAATCACCTACTATTGATTCTATGTCTAAATTTATATCTCAGTATATATTTATATGTATATTTATTAGTGCCTGGCCATTGAATCTATCTTCACAAGTTGAATTTCTTAGGTTAAATTTTATACGCTTAAGAGTAAAAAAAAATATTTCATCCAACTCGGTTGTAACTGGCAATATAGAAAAAAATGTCAATGTTATATATACTAGAAGTAACATAGTAAAGCTCTTAAAAAAAAAAAAAATAAAAAAAAAGATATTTTGAGGTCAGTGCTCTTTTCATTGGCTACTGCACTGTAGTCTTATACATAATACGCATTTTTTCCGCAAAAAGGGAATAACTTGCTTAAAAATCACTGTGCATTATTATTATACCCTGTATTGTATATTTTATGGATATATTATTTGAACAGCCCCGAAACGCTAAACACTTATCGACAGTATAATAACAACGTTAAAAAATCAATTGATGAAATGGATTTTCGGTCAATATATTATTATAATGACCATTGGAATGTGCTACTTATAAGTCATCAAATAATGCATTAAACAGTGATAATATTTGCGTGTAACCGTGCGCACGTATTATGTATTATATATATATATATATATATATTAAATGTATACGACGTACGCAAGTGAATGGCATATTATTATTCTCAATTACAATAGGCCGCGAGGACATTTCGTGGAAAAAAATAATAGGCCCATTCGTTATTTTATATCTGTAAATCACGGTTCGGTTAAACAATCAACGAGCTTACAATAAGTTGTAGATCACGGTGTTCGTGTCGAGAATAAAAACAGGCTGAGCGGTTTAATGTGCTTGAGCCACGGAATGTGATTTTTTGAACTCAATATTTCCGGTAACGGAAAAAAAAATTAATTTCCTACTAATGTTTCGGTAACAGACACAGGAACAATATGTATAAAGTTAAATTAAAAACAGCAAAACTCAATGTCAATGGTTTTTAAATTTTAAATCTACCATAATATGTTTGCTAAAATTGTGGTTGACATATATTTATTAAATTTGCCACTGTGCTGTTAATGTAACGACCTTCATTCGAATATGCTAAACATTTTAATCAAACGAGCTCTAACAAAATTTAATATATCGTCAAAGTGTTTTGTATTGTTTCGTTGTATCAGAAAAAGTTTTATTTGAGAAGAATTCTAGTACAGCTATGACCAAAGATTTAATCTGGTAGATTCTGATTAGATTGTTTGTCTAAAAAATATGTTCTATGACTCTAATACATCAGTATAAAATAATAATTTATACAATTCTTCTGGTAACGCTTTGAACGAATATCATCAGTTAGAATAAAATATTTAAATATTAATTTAATAATTTATTGATTTACAAGTATTGAACTAAAATAAAATACTAATGCAAATTATGCAAATATTTAAATATTAATTTAATAATTTATTGATTTACAAGTATTGAATTAAAATAAAATACTTATGCAAATTATACATTGAAATGTAATCATAGTTCTTATTAGATTAATAATGTTAGAAAATTATAAGACTAAATAAATTGTATACTCTACATCCGTATATTTTACTGAAAAAATAAATACCCTGTATATGAGTAAGGACTATTATGCAAGATGTATATTTTAAGTATGATACCAATAATAGACTATTGCATAAAACGATTATAGCCAAGTTAAATTGCACATTTCAAATTAACATAAAATAAATGTATGGTTAATATTGTCACATTATTAATTAAACATTATGAGTATTAATTTAAATTAATTTAGAAAGTGGAGCTGTGTCTCGTTACACGGTCTCGGAAAAACAGCACGGTTCAGATTGTGGTACCTGTCGGACGTCGTAGAGACCGCTCGCGTCCCCTGTCCGGTGATGGATGGGAGGACGGGGTGTCGCTGCGACGTTGTGTGCCGCGGAGTGGTGGTTGATGAGAGAGATAAGGGCACGGTCGGCGACGGTCGTTTCAGTAACGGCTGCCGCACGGGTCCGCGTCACTTTTTATTAGAAACTCAGGGATTGAACGACAAAGATGCTTTCTAACTATAGAATTTCGTCTATTTGCGATACTTCAGCATCCCCGTTTCACGAGAGTCGTACCAAATCGAAATATCAAACTGTCTTGTCTGTCTCTTGCCATACGCAATTGATTTCGAAAGTTCTAATATCTTCAGAAAGACATTAATGGATTAGATAATTCTATCTTGTTAAGCGGGCAACAAAATTTGAAAAAATTTAGTCACAATAATGGTTATATATTTTAAAACGTTTAGTGCGATTTAAAACGCGATCGGAACGATTTAAAACGCGATGGTTTGAATAAATGATAAATAAATAATTTTTGCTCGATATAGTTGACTTAATTTTGTTTTAACTTTATTCAGTATTTGAATACTTCTATAAATTGAGTATATAGTTAATAAATAGTTTATAGGAAAAATAGATCAATATATTTGATTGAATATACACTCGTTTCATTTATTTAGCATCAGAACCTTTAACCAAATTAAACGAAAATAAACTTAAATGTTTTAAAAAAAATGTTCGAGCATTTTATTTGAAAAACTATCAAAATAAAGATTATTGCATTTCAATTTTTTTAAGTAATTATAAAAAAAATGAATATGTCTTATTATAATTTTATTTACTCGAGTTTTATTTGCAAACATTTTTTGGTGATGAATATATTTTATTAGAAAAAGCCTTTGAGAAATAAAAAATATTATAAAGTGTTCAAAACAATACATTAACTATAGGAATTAAATTTTGAAACTTCGAGAAATTAATAAATTTTTTGAAATACATTAAAAAATAATAAAATTTGAAATGAAATATACAAATATATAATAATAATAATATTAATAATAATAATAATAATAATAATAATAATAATAATATAATAATATATTGTAATGTATGTATGTTAAAACGAATTAACAATAAATGTCAATTTTCCTTTTGTGTTAAATGCTTTTATAATTTTATTTTTTCTATAAATCAAATGCATTCTAAAAACAAATAACATTAATGTGACAATTATAGCAATCGTAACCAAAAGTTATGATTAATTATTCCCATTCTGAATTTTATAACAATTACAATGGCTTCCAAATCAAAAGAATTTATTTATTTATTATGAATGATAATGATTATTAATAATGATGTAAATATTAACATCACCTATTATTAAACTGTGATGTGTAACATTGAAATACGCATTGTTCTTTTCATACTGAATTTGAGTGAAAAAAATTAGTGCTGACAGCATCATGTAGTCTATACAAAGCCATCACAAACATAAATGCTAAATGTCAATACTTACATTGTCAATCAAAGTATATAATAAAGATTTCAAATAAATTATATTTTATATGAAAATATAACATGCATTTCAAATAATTTGAAACCAATAAAACTTCAACAAATTTCAATAAAAACTAAAATATTATCGAAAAAACCATGTCTTATCAGTCAACTTTATAATAATACAACAGTGGCGCACTCGGTCTCACTAAAATTTTTTTATTAGACTTTGGACTTCAGTCTTTTTTAAGGTACTGACATTTAAACTATATATTATCGTTTATTATTGATAAAATGTCAAGCTCAATGAAAATCGATCACTGACAAGTATTCAGATAAATAAATAGTATAAATCAAGTCTTTTTAATAAAGAAAATATACAAGAAAAAAATTTGAAATGGTAGTTGCTAACAAATATTTTTATCCTTCAAAACGTGTTTTAAATCAATTTTAGGAGCATCAATATGAATATTAATTTTGTATTAGCATACTATAATATAGAATAAATAACATTCCTGAATTTATAATTACAAGCCATTTTCGTTCAACTGTGATACACTCAATGTTTATTAATAATAGAAAGAGAAATATTTTTTTCTACAGTTTTCATCCTCTTCATTTTCTTTTATAAACTATGTATTTTTAAGTATAAGCTGTAATTTTTAATTTAAAATTTATATTTTTTGTGGGTTCATGATAACTGGTGTATACTGATATAACCATTTTATCCTTTAATAATTAATAACCTAAAGAATATTATTTGAGGGCAATTAAAATCGGTAACTATTAATCATTGTTAAATGTATTTTATATTTTATATGTTATATTACTCCGAACACGAAATAGTCGTATACAAAATAACGATTATAGTTTCGTAACTTCTGTTAGCAATATCTTGTATTATTATTGTTTATTGTATGAAATTATATTTTATATTTAATCACTAGTAGATATAATATTATATAATATGTTACGAGTATATTTACACAAAAAAAAAAAAAAAAAAAAAAAAAAAAAAAAAAAAAAAAAAAAAAAAAAAAAAAAAAAAAAAAAAAAAAAAAAAAAAAAAAAAAAAAAAAAAAAATAAAAATAAAAATAAAAATATTAAAAAAAAAATGAATAAAAATGAATAATAATAATCGATATTGTATTGAAAAATATAAATCATAAAAATTATTACTTACGAAAAATCATAAATGAAGGCTATATTTTTCGAGTAATGACTATCTAAATTTTATGGTTTATGCGTTTGTCACTTCCGAAATAATTGTGAACTATTCATTTTTTAAACATTCATTAACTATTGAAAAATACCAATTAATATATTAAGTTGAAGCAAACCGTATGTGTAATTTATTAAACGGTTTAATGCATCATTTTCTAATCCAACTGATATGTTTAAAATATACGTTTGTTTCTATATAATTTTCTTAATAATGATTTAAAACAAAACGCTATTACCAATCTCTTACAGGTGTGACCTGCGGTTATTGACTTATGAGGGAACGTTAAAAACGAACGAATTCTAAAAAAATAACCGTTCAATAACCGGTGCCCAGGTCCGAGTACAATCATAATTCGTACGTGTTCCATACGATTCGTTCGTATCATCATACATCGTACGATTTTGTGTTGCAGATTCGAAGCAAAAAGACAATATTACCGTCAGACGAGGGCGTTCGGCTCTTCGGTCGTGTTTAGTGTTCCACTCGTAGCGGATCCGACTCTCCACTGCCAACGGTCGACAAGAGGTACGTACGTACGATGGTGTCGTATTTTGACGTTATTTCGCTAACTACGTGAAACCGCTATTATTGTTCCGTGTTAGCCTACGGATCGCTGCAGGTCAACCGTGGTGCACGCGCGTGGTTACCGGATGAAAAGTGACGTGTCAGCGATATTTTGTGCGTCTCCTGTACGACGCGGGAGGGTAGCTTTTATTATTATTTAATGTTATTTGTGCGGAGGAGGAGGTAAAAAAAAATTAAAAATAGAATAAAGAGAAAGAAAAAGAGGTGTAAAAACAAAATATAAAAAACATAGTGTAGAAAAGTAGTTAACTATCACCATGTAACTCTGTCGGTGCACATATACGGTCAAGAATGACGAAAAAAAATATGAAAAAAATAATTATTGCCACGTCATATTTGTCAACGGCGATGTATTCATCACGACCGCTGGTCACCGCCGACCTTTTTCTGTTCGTACCTTTTCACCGCAATTATTTACACGGTTTTACGCATGTGAACGTGGCGGGATCGTATCCGCTATCATTTTCACAACTTCGTCACGGCAAAAAAGTGTCGGCGCAAACATCCACCGTTTGCCATCTGCAAGCGGCGTTACGACGGTTTTATGCGATAAAATATTCCGTTTTTAATTGATGTTTGGTTTGGCTCCGATACTCCACTCAAACGAGAAAAATCATTTGGTTTGAAGGGAAAGAAGAGCGGTTGATGGGGTCTTTTTTTTTTTTATTTCTACATAAAGAAGTTGAAAATCTCCGCTGAAAGCGTTTTTACAGGTCACCGCTAGATTGGTATCGTTCACTGAGTGTGTTGGTTAGACAACGTAATCGAATTTTGGTCGCGTTGTTGCTGTATAAAGCAAAGTGCACTTTTAATATCGTTAATTTTAGTTTCGTGTACGATGTTGAAACAACCACACATGCACGATTCGTTCGCGTTTAATCACAATGAATCACATCTGGGCATTACACCTGCTCTCGATTCGTTTACCCGAGTGAGTATGTTGCTATGCACATTATCGAGGCATCGTCGTCAAAAGTATCCAAATACACCTGTACAAGTTAACAATGATTCACGGCTATTTTAAAAAACTCAGGAGAATTTAAAATACAAATATTGTAATCACTATACTGATAAATTATGCTCGTTATGTATTGATGTCGGGAATCATTTTTGATTGAATTGTTCTAATGATAATATTTTTCTATCATATTTTTTATGTAACGTATATTTGCTATAAACTAGGTAACCTGAATATTTTTCATTAATTATGATGAAATGTTTCCAATGTCGAGATCGCGCGAGTAAATTTAGTAACAAATCTAAATTTGTTTTGCAAATAGCATACAACTGTTTCTCGCGTATCGTTCCAACTTTATTCAGTGATATAGTGATATTTAAACTCCCGAAAATGGAATTTTAGATAATAAATTCATAGTGGTTGTGTTCGAATAATATATTTGCAAACGGGTGTGCTCGCGTGTGAGAGGGTTGCTGAGTGAGGATGAGCTTATGTGAATGTATTTTTGTTCAAATTTATTTTTTATTTTACACGCGGCATAACGTATTTATTGTAGTCGATATCAATACGGTTTCGCACTTTGTTATCCAATAGGATTCAACCACCCATATTTCCATCGGCGCAAAAGCTAAAATATAGATGTTTTTTTTTTTTTTTTTTTTTTTTTTAATCAAATCTATTGAAACATATTTTTACCTGTCATTTTTATGACGTCGATATTTGTTCGTGGTTCGATGGTATTCCAACGGAAACAGCACTATATTACAATATCAAACGCTCATCGCGTCAAGTGTTAACAAGTCCAACATACCGATTTATAATTAAGCCACTCTAACCTTTAAGAAATTTATTCACACGCAATCATAAGTATGTTCCTCAAAACTATGAGCCCCACTGCAATATTCAATGGCATGACATTTAGCGTCCACTTTTGGGGTTTTCGGTTTAAAAAGTAAAAACTAATTTTTTGTAACTTCACGCCGACCGAACGTGGTTGATGATAGCGAAATCGGTTATCATTTAAATTTGACATTCGAACGAGGCAACTGTTTAACAGTATTCGACGATTTTCAACGTAACACTGGACGGAAATTGAATGAGTAAACCATCCATTATTGAACTCCAATACGCGCTATCCGATTGAAAGGTTCGGGACTTGTAGTTGCATCAGGGTTCAATTTCTGCTTAGCCACATGGTTTTCGTATCAAATGTGAACAACTATTTTTTCTCCTGGTTAAGTAATTGGCATAATATTGTTTAAAACCAAATTATTAGTTATAGATTATAGGATTTCTTATAATTATAGTTATAGGAAAGAAAAGGATTTCTTGTAAATTTATGCAGATTTTGCGAGCACTACGTCAACTACGTTAATCCATTATTATAAAACTTGAGTTTTTTACTTTCAAAACGGATGAATAATCTTAAATATATACCGAAAAGTATTTTCACAAATTTTTTGGTTACGCATCAAAAATTATGTCGTATCGAACGATTCTTAATCGTTATTAAAAATTTGAATAAACCGAGTACACAATATTCAGTAACTAAAAATTTGCATCCGTTAAGACACTGATTGAATTCAAACAATAAATTTGTAATTTTTTTCTATCTGCCAAATTATGCTTTCTATCAACCAAATTATATTGTCTGAATAGATTTAGGCTATATTAAATTAAAGTTTAAAGTTAAATGTAATTTAGTTTTTTAGAGAAATATTCCATAAATAATTAAATTAAATCTGAATGGCCAAATTGTTATCCCTACTAAAATGTTTAGAAAGTATCGTGTTATCCAAACCCTGCAGTATATGAATACCAGTTTCAAGATTATAAACTATAACAGTTACTCAAGTTACCTCACGGATTTAGTTAATTTCATTTGTAGTATACTCATTGAAAATAATATCAATAATGGCACAATAGTTATTGAAATAATAATTTTAAGAGTCATTTGCTAACAGTTTATGAACAAGCATTGATATTATGAAACAATATTCAAATATTTTTAAAAAGTTTATTACTACCAGAAAAATATCGAGTATGATATAATATCATAAAATCATTAACTATTAATGGTTCAAAATCTGGATGAACGTTAAAGATATAAATTATTGACATCTCCCGATGAAAAAATTAAATCTTCTCATCACCTTTTCGTCACAATGACATTTAAGAATAAAACTGAAAAACTCCTGTGCTCAAACACAGTTTTCTAAAACCTATTAATTATTATTTGTGTCGGTGTTTAAAAAGTACGTTTTAGATTTTTAGAAATGGTAAGCCACACAAAATCGGTCAATCGAATCGCAAACTCGTAGCACTCCAAATGTTTAAACAGCATTTTTCAATGGTTACTGCGACACACATTCAAAAAATTTTTATCTTGCGATTCGCCGTCAAAAAAAATAAATTTAAGGTCAAACTAAAATCATATTTAAAATAATAACTACTCGTGTAAGAATATTTGATTTTAATAACAATCAATCGAATCAGAATTCTTAAAAGTCGTAAGTCTTAAGCGATATAAATTATGCAAACGCTTCATTATATCAAATATAAATTTATATTTTGTCATTTAATATACCTGTTCACACACACTTAGACTTATCTCACGATACATCGGTGTATCACGATGGTTAAAAAAATATCGAAAGTTTTAAATTTCTCCAGATGCCACCTATTAGCCTTTCTATTATAAAAATTACTTTGTGTATTTTTCAAGTAATGATACCATTGAAGTTAAAATATTTTTTCCGTTGTACAGTGATTATATTAATATTCAACTGTAGTGATTATTTGATGTGATCTACGTAACGAAACTCTTGAAAAATAATACCGAAACGCTCAAGTGTATAACGTACTTCTCCTTGATAATAACACGTAATACTCGTATTTTACATGGCAGTAAAAAAGTATCACAATCTATTTATGACGCGTTTATGTACACTGTTAGTCAGTTTTTAATACGATTTTAGTTTGAAACAAAAAAAATTGATGACGTTTTTTTAATGCAAATGTTTTTTCGTTTATATTAATTATTTGATTTTTAATCTTTAAAGCAATCCAATATTAATATTTTAAATAATTTTTCAGTTGCGATAAAATTCAATTAACACCCAGTAGAAGAATTAAAGTTAAAAATGGCACCTAGTACTTATTTTAAGACGTAAATGTCAAATATTTACATGTTAAGATCTTATGTTTATGTTTTAGCAATATAACTTTTTTTCTCTGCATATATGTAAAACTTAAACAAGAATATATAAATATTTTTATACTTCGGAAATAATAATAACAGCAGCAATCTTCTAAATATTTAAAAAAAAAAAATACTTAAAATAGATAACCAAATATGATAAACAATAAAATCAACAAAATAAATTATATTCATACGTATAGAAGACTATTATTGTTTTATAGAATGCAAAAGGATTACGAATATTCATAAATTTTATCATAAATTAGGAAAATTAATTAGATTAGATTAGGTTAAGTTAGTTACTTTTGCTTAAATACCAATTTTACTTTAAGTACACTTTAATTATTTTGATAATAATATATATTCATGCATGTACTCGTCTAAAATTTGTTAAATTAAATATTAAAACTTATACTTTTGAATTTTTAATTTTTGCTGCTCCCAATAACCAACTAAAGATATTTCTATGCAGTAATGTGTATGACAGTGAATTAAAAACAATTATCTAATTAGAAAATAAATAAAGGTTTTTACATTTACAAACTATGTTTTTTATGAATATTTTTTTTCAAGGTAGTTTTGTTTTTAACATATGAAAATCTCTACAATTAAATTAATTCTGTTATTTTTGATATTCACCAGGAATATACCGAAGTAGTTACAATTGATTTCGACAAAGTCTTAAGAATCACGTTGATCTACAATAATATAATCATTTTTATGACACAAGCAAAAATAATGTAACACACGAACACACCTACGGTGCAAATGAATTGATTTATTTATAAACGCCAGTCATTTATTTATGTTTGAACTTAAAATTGTACAGGCAGACATAAATCCACTGTTCGTTTACTATTGTTTTGTATAGTTTGGGAAAATGAGTTTTATTTAAATACAATGCATATATAATATTTAAATAGTATCCTATTGCTGGTAACGAAAATAATTAATTTTGGTATAATTATATAACATATTATGTTCATTAAGGATGGGTTACGATCGCGTACAATTTGCTATAAAGATATAAAATTATTTAAAAAAAATTAAAATATGCTTATACTCAGAGCTTATGGACAAGAATTATTTTCTAATCGTGGAAAACGCCTTATTATAACAAGTAATAAAATTAGGATTAAACTTTTAACAAAAATGTTATCGATATAAATTATATATTCTCCACTCAGAATTTAAAATAGTTTTATTAAAATTTCTAACAGGTCAGTTCAATTATTTTAACAACCTAAATATTTATTCAATTTTATTGAGTTTCTTGTAAGTCCCTAATTTTTTATTTGGAAAATAAATTAAAAAAAAAAAAAAAAAAAGGTCTATAATTACAGATATTGTCGTTATAATATAGTATATTGTTTATCATTTTTTGAATATAACATACAATAATTTTAAGTGAAGAAAAATGTACTAATCTATTCTAAAATAAATAATAATTTATTGGTAAACAATTCTATTTTTATAAAATTATTATTCAATATTATGTTAGAATGATTTAATTCGAGTGTCTGGAAAATCTCAGTGCGCCTACGGTGGATAATCATAGGACTTCACCAAAAATAATATTGTTTGACATTTTAACATAAAATAAGTTATATAAACGACTTTGAGGTTATACACTTATAAATTATATTCATGTTGAAAAATATTGTTTTAACGTTTTCCATACAAGGTTCAAAGAAAATAATACATCCACTGCCTTGGTTCATAAGAATGTTTATTACTTAATACATTATTGCATTTATAATAAATTAATTTATTATTAAATTGAAACTAAAGTCGAGTGTTAGTTATTAAATTTTTGTATTTTGTTTTAGATTTGCATTGTATTATTATATTTTCCTACGTTAATTATATTTATCAGTCGAGAGCTACTACTAAAATCAGTCAATTATTGATTACGCAAAATTAGTCAGATACACGTGAAAGTGTTATACCCCTGTTTGGTTCATAAAATAAAATTTTTATAAATTTATATACGTACCTATATATTTACAAAATTTTTATAATAAAATAAAAATATTGAAAAGAGAATATACATAAAAAATCTAATTTGTGTGCCACATAAAAGTGTTTAATTTACTGTTAAAAATTTGTTTATACCATAGTCAGTATTCATCTGAATATTACAGTACACCAAAATTTTAGCACGCGTACGTTGTCATGTTATATTATTATATTAACCTAGCAGCCTCGGTTTATTTTGAAAAGTTTTGTTACAATAATGTTTCATGTCTTCATTTAACGTACTCGCTTCCATATGTTGCTCTAATGTAAATGTTTTGTCAAGCACAAGAACACAATCACTCCTTAGGATCGATTACGATCAATAAAATTGTAACAGTATTCCAATAGATGTAATATTTTCTATTTATTCTAATTTTAAACTTGTTTAGTGTTATAGTAAGTGCATATGCAGTCACCAATGAGGTCTTACTAAGCTGTTAAGGTTTTGAATGAAGTATTGAATTTTAAATTATAATTTTAAACTGTACCATAATGTTTCGGTTACTTGCAGTATAACATCACAAATGAACATAAAATCGTATGCTATCTAGCATTTCCTTGATGTGATTCGTTGCATTCTCTGTAAGTAAACAATGTGCATTCTTACAGAGGAGAGGAGAGATGGATCACCCATGGTATTTTTTTTTTAATGGATGTTATGTTTATGTTCAACTAATGTTCAATAATAATCAAGACTTTTAGCATTTGCATATATTTTTGTCTTGTATTATTATATCTTAGGGATATTTAGAGATGTGAGTTACAAATTTGTTTCAGAACACTAAAAAGGTAAATACGAAATTTTGTGTTGCATATTTTTGCATATTTCGAATTTTAAGCAAGATTTTTTCTTTTTTTGGCATTTATTCTTATTAAAAAGAAAAATTTAATCTTATCTTGAGTATCATGAAAATAACAATATCAAAAGTAAATTTGTTGCTAATATAATTCTTAGTACACATAAAGCAGATTATCCTAGTTAGCAATATTTGGTATATTTTTAGCATATTTAATTACTTTTATCAATGTTTATAAAACTATATTTGTGTACTTTTTGAGCTAGAAGTTACGAACTTTAATAATAATTAAATCGATGAATATAATCATTAAATATTTCATTGATTAGATATTATTTTCTACACATGACATATCATATGTTATAATTTATTATACATTGTTTTTATATAGGAAAGAGCATATAGGAGCTCAACCCCTACAAATCACTTTTTAATACATTTTCATATCTTACCCCAATTAAAAAATCCTAAGAACGACTCTGAAATAAGCTTTAAGTACCAAAATATCGTTTTTAATGTGTTTAACTTATATCTTATATTCGATGCTGACTGTCAAAAAAAAAAAAAAAAAAAATGAATAAATAAAAAGACGATCAACATTCCAATTAAATATAAAAAGACATTATATAGTATCGATATTATGTTATCTCAATCGGACATTGACATACCATGCGTATTACATTTTGACATTTTTGTCCGTTTTAGAAATAAACTATCATTTTTGTGGGCCTTTAAAATTTGAGACGACCATCGCACATGATATCATAACGATTTTTTTTAAATCATATTTTATTGAACATATTTCCATAATAGCTTATTTTTCTTGCAGAAGTTATATTATAGTCTACAATAATATTTGAATGATGTATAAATCAAAACGTATCATAGCTGTATCGATCTAAGAGTTTTCTTACGTACACATACTTGTTTTACCTTATTTCAAGACTGCAACAATATTTTGATCTGTAGACATCAATAAGCAAATAAAGTTGCGGTAACATTTTATTACTTGCAAAGACAATAAACAATGAAAAATAAAATATCAGTAAACTAAATTTGATTAAAATTAAAACATGAAACAATATGCATATTTTGTGCTCATATTCACTAACGAATATGCACGTAACTAGAAGAATAAGTCGTAAAAAATATGGTAAAATCAATATTAAACTTCACCCGGATGACCGGTCCTCACATCTAACACGTATGCTGTAAATAACCTTTAACTTACATTCAGTTTTGTCATCGGGTTGACGAAAGACTTTCACTCAAGCACTTCTGTCAAATTGTCGTATGTGCTCTTTTTAAGCCCATATTGGGATGTAGTGTTGTCTTCCTAGACTTACAAACTGTAGATGGCTCTGGAGGAAAACTCGAGTGATCCCACCAGAGGTTTCGAAGGGTTTTAAGTGATTAATTCTACATAACATAAATATTTTACAAAACGTTTTTGAATCATAATATAAAACAAAAAAATTCAAAGGTTTAATTAATAATTATTATGGAATAAAAACAGTTTTCGTTATTATTATTATTATTATTATTATTTATATTAATTTAAATATTTCTAGAAATAATACTTCATTTCTGAAAATCAGATAAATATATCCTCTAAAATAAACATAATTTGAACTATAAATTATAATTTTCACAAATAATTATGAGTATATCTTATAAAAAAATAGCTAAAACTATGTGTTGTTGATAGAATATGATAAAATATAAAGTTTAGAACATATTAAAATGAAATTATTACATTTATGTTTGTTTAATTTTTTTAAATAATTAATTAAAATAGAAAACTAATTAACAAAACAAGGTTAATCTTAACCATAGAAAAAAAAGGAAAAATATGAGATTACGAAGGAAATGTATTTTTAATTAAAGTATTTAAGGATGTAGACATTAAGTTGTTAACTGATGAAGAAGAAAAAGAGGAAAAAAATTTAATCTACTGAATCATATCTTAACTTAATCATAACTTGCCTATAAAATAAAACAACATAGGTACAAAAGTTAAAACATAATTTTAATTATTCTGATTATTAGGGAGCGGATATTTATGCTCTAAACAATTTAAAAATATGCATGCAATTATGCTCTAAAAAGTATAAAAATATACTTAGAATTTATTAAAAATATGCATCAAAAAATTTTTTATTTACAATTTATTTTTTTTATTAAAAATTTAAAATATATAGTTATAAAATAAATTTAAAAAGAACTGTTGGTATGTAAATACGTTAATAAGTATAATACTTTATATAATATAGAAACACTTTGGACGAAAATGAAACTAGAACACCACTGAAACGCAACATGAGTACACAACATAACGAAAGGTAGAACACAACTTCAATGAACGAAATTGTTCAATATCGACTCCGGCGATAACGGTGTTTTATATTTATTTTTGTCGCGGGATAATGTGGATAAGGTGATAAGGCTCAGAAATCGAAATAATCGATATTCCCGCCGCCGCCGCCGTTGGGACATTTTGAACTGTAAATTATGCGTGTCGAGTTAATATATATTACTATATTAGTATATCACAAAAAACCTCAAATATGAACTAAAAACATGATGAATTTAAAAATATGATCAATCAAATAAAAATCGAACAAATATATAAAAATATGCAAAATTAAATTGGTAAATTTAAATTTTTAAGGTGATGAAACAAATTTATATCTTACTCTGCATTGATTTAAATGTTATTAAAAAATATGATAAATGCATAAACATTCGCTCACTGTTGATTATATATTCTTTAATATTCATACTAACAGTTAATTTTGTTTAATTCATACGTAATAAATAAAAACCTAAATAAACACTTTATTTTAATTAATAATTACTTCGTTCTCAAATTAGTTATCTTACACAAAAAGTGGTTTATTACTTATGCTTCGCAAATTTTAAATTATTTAAAATGTCTAATTGTTTTATATCTTATCATTATTTAAGACTAACGAAATATGTATTAAACACACCACATTATTTTTAGATTGTGAGCGAAGTGATAAATGCATTGGTTTTACTTCAATGTTTATTTTAGTTCAATTTTAATGATTAATAATTTGTGTTCTACATGATTTAACTAAGAAGTTTGCTCCGATCATCTTAAGGAGAGATGATTTTTGATAACATGACAACTACCTTTAATAGATATCAACTTAAAAAATGCATATACTTAATTCAGAGATAAGCGCTATACTTACTCATGCCTAAATTATTCAATATACTTATAGTCTATATGTCATTGCGTACTACTTGGTTACCAAGTTATAATGACCAAGTCATCCATCTAAGAATAAGTGAAGCTCAACGTAGCTTTGCCACAGTGTCAAAATAATTATAGCATATTATAATAGGCACCTAAATATCATTAAATTAAACATATACTGTGTATAATTTTAATTTTGTTTTGTTTTTAAAAAAATCCACTACGAATAAGACAAAAATTATGAAATTTAGAATCCCGATTTTGTAAGTAATATTGTTTATGTAATAAAATTTTAATATTTCCATATAAAATATTTGAAATTATAATTAATTGCTCCTGAAATTTTCATGATTATTTTGAAATTTTGAATGTCAAAACAATACAACTATCCGAAATCTAAACAAAATACCTACACTGATCACTTGTTATTACAAGTAATTCTAGAACAATATAGATTACATTATCAAAGGTTCTGTTTCTGAAATTGATATTTTATGCTCAAAAATCATAAATTATAGATAAAGTCGAAAATTGCTGAGAAATGCAAATAAATGTATTGTGGTTCTATAGAAAATTGTTTTTTTTTTTTTTTTTTTTTTTTTTTTTTAATCTTTTATTTCAAGCATATTTTGATCTATGTTGGAGATTTGAGTGTTTCAAAAATATAATGCAGCAACTTTACTAATCAATATTTTTAATGTTGTTGATATTTCAATTACTTGTATCATAAAAAAAAAAAAAAAACTTCTTAAAATAAACTTTGGTATACGAAAGGTTTCCGTTATAAGTATATTATAGAATTTAAATTTAAGCAACGTTAAAACAATAGATTTAAAATTATCTAATGTTACCAAAAAACTATACGTAGCATCTTATAGAATATTTTCAACTTGTTACTGTCTATTGAGGCATGTGAGGAATTTTAAATAAACTGAATTTTTAAGATTTTAATCAATTTTTTACGTTATTATTTAGGTAAAATTAAAAAATATTTTCTTGAAAATAAAGATTAAGATTAACATACTTCCATAATAGCTTATTTTTCTTGCAGAAGTTATATTATAGTATACAATAATATTCGAATGATGTTTACATAAAATTAAACGTTTAAGAGTCACAATAATATGTTTAAAAAACCTACAAAATAAATTATTTTTCATAATTAATTATTTCTACCATTCCGTACCAATGTGTATCAAGAATAACCATGACCTTAGTGGCTCATTATGTTTGTGAAAATTAATTGTTATTTATCTAAATTATTTTTAATCTCAGTGAGTAAAGTATAACAATTAATTTATAGACGACTGAAAACTAGTGGTAAATAAAAATATTAGATATAGGTTTGGAATAATTTATTTAAAACTATAATATTTATTTAATTTAAATACTTCTGAGAAATTATGTAAAAGAAGTAAATAATAAATAAAAAACATAAATAAAATTTAATTGTTTTTGGCATTAATTTTTAATAATTCCACTTTATTTTAAAAGATAGTTAGATGTAAAAGAAAGAATTGTAATTTTTATGAAAATAAACAAAAATAATTTATGACGTAGTACAGTGTATATTGTAGCATAAACTATAAAACAATCATGAATACAGATCAAACGTGAATTTAAAAATTATGAAAACCCATTTTTTATACGAATCAGAGAGCCGAAGAGCGTTTTATCAGTATTATTTTTTCGTTTTAATCGAATTAACCAAACCTTAAATGATTTTATTATTTTAACCAAGTAAATCTTTTAAAATAATTAGCATAATCGTGGTAAAAATTTAAATAATAACTGTATGAAGTAATGGTTTCAATAACTTTTATACATTATTTTTGCATAAATTTATTACTTATGTACTTTAAACACGATATTTTTTTAATTAATAAATATCTTTATTGTTTATTATGTATTGTATTCGTCGTGGTTGAAAAATACTGATGAAAATAACAACGAAAACTATAAATTTCCGGTATCATATTGTGTTAGTTGTCCTCTTTATATAAATATTTTTTTATTTTTGTGAACCACCACAAGATACACGTTATTAAACCGATGAATAATGTTAGTCACTGTTGAGGTAATTAAAGAAAAATAATACTATATAATACAATATAATATTATAATAGTTTAAATCCAATCATATATGTTGATAATAATTTTTTTATGTCATTAGTGTACGTTTTTCAATTCGAATACAACGGTCGATCGACGCAGGATTTGAGTATATTATTCTTGATATTTCTTTACATCGATCCGGCAAAACCTCTAGTGTAAGTTATTAACGATTTTATCTATTAGCGCTGCAGTTGTAATGCGGTATAATTATAATAAAGACTCTTAGCTGCTAACCAAAATTACTTCCGAATTATTATGAACCCAAAAATGTTCCAAGAGATGACAAAGGTCGATACTTTAGTAAAAAGTGGTTTTATAAAAGTTTGTCCAATAGAGAGAAAGTGCGTAGACAGTGGCTTATGTACAGTAAAGCGATGACACTAGAGTATGTCATTTTTCTAATAATAATTTTAATGATTGGCAGAATTTGAATCAATATATATCAGATCACGAAAAAAGAAAAAAGTTATTTAAATAATTTTATGTCTTGGAAAGACCTCAAAAAAATAATATACGTGGGAAAAACAGTAGATTGTGAAGTTGAATATTCCATTGCAAAAATAAAAATAAAAATGGCGTAATTTATTGAAAATTATAATTGATGTGATTCTTTTTTGTTCAAAAAATAATTTTGCTCTCCCTCTGAGAATATTGGTAATTTGAACTCTGGTATTTTTTTACAATTAATAGAATTTATTAGTAATTAATCTCTAATATTATCTCAATATGTCCAAGAAATTAAGCAATTTAACTTTCGTACTAGTTATTTTTCACCAACAATTCAGAATGAGATTATAGTTTTGCTATGACAAACAATTTAAAATAAAATAATAACACAAATTTTTTAGAATTATATTTATTCAACGAACAAGCCACCCAACTATTAATGTAGACACTTGCAGCGCCTACATTCAATTTAATTTAATTTATTTAATAATGTATCGAAAATGCATCAGTATATAAAATTAATAATAATAACACCACGTACTTGTTATTGAAACATCTAAATAATCATATAATTATGGTATATTATATGATTTATAGTCAAGAAAACCGGTTAGGATTATTTGATAATAAATATTTTATCTTTAAAGGATATCATAAGACGTACGTGTCATACGTGTAACCAACAGAATTCAATGATTACGTGTTGATAATCATTTAAATAAAGGTACCGAGTCCTCACTAGAAGAAGAAAAATAGGTACCAAAAATAGTCTGTATTACAAAATAATACATACCATATTAGAGAGTTATTTTATTATGACCAAACAGGTGAGATACATAAATATTAGTACACAAGAATACGTAATAATCGTAATTAATTTAGTTTTGATAAATTTAATTATTATATTTATGATCAAATCATCGAGGGAATAATAATTTTTTCGCATTGAAAATAATATAAAAATAATGTTATGCCAGAAAATTGACGTAATATTTTTGACACATTTTCAAAAACGGTATCGTAACGTGAACACAGAGCGGCGAAGAACACAAAACGGAAAATTTAACTCTACGTTTTGATGGCTTTTAACCGACCGAAAGATGATTGCATAGGGTCTAAAAAAAAAAAAAATGGGCGTGCCGTCGTGACGTGGCTGATACAATAGACGATTTTTTCAAAATTTGTTTTTAACAAAGTCTTCTAGGGAGTTATCACTTGGTACCACTTCCTACACATTTTGCATGGTTCTGTTTCTTTTACGGATGCGCTTTCGAAATCACCGGTCCGACGGCGCTGACTCGGAACAAACACTTTGAAACGTCAATCCAAGCTTAATAACAATAATAATGATGATAATAATTATTATCGTTATTGTCTGGTCTATGAGTAACGTACCGCCTCTGCACATTCACACGCTTTTGATCGCAGCTGCCGATCGACGCGTTAAAGCCCATGCAGGTGTACACAGTGGTTTTAGGGCGCGCGAGCGTCGCGCTGTGTCACGTCAAGCGTAAAGGGTGATAAAACGTTCACGGGGCGATGCGCGCAGTAGAACTGTGGTGGGATGGGGGGAGCAGAAGATAGGTGACCTGAAATTAATGCATCGTAACAATGTGTAACAGTCGAGAAAACGGCGTTTGTGCGCGCCAACCGCACCCTACGTACGGGCTCGACTAATTGACTGCCCGAAACCCTTACGCGTGATGCCCTTCCGTCTTTTCGAGATCCTGCGTGTCTGACCGTTTGCACGCAGGGCACGACAAAGCGTTTGTCACCACCGCAAGCCGTTAGAAACGGCGCATCTTCCACCCGCTCCCGACCACTGGCACTCGGTGGCGGCGGTGACGTGTTGTCGTTGGATTAATGGACTTGTAAGATATTTCAACGCCCACGCAAAGTACACCGTAGATCGCGCACCCCTTAGTAGGCTGTGCTTCGATCGTTTGCAAACTGATCCTTCTGTAGTGTTATCCGCGGCCGATCGTGATATGGTATAACCATTCTCGGACGGTCAAGGAACGCGAGTTAAACGTAGAAATATTACATGATCAATCGTACTGTCGGTTCGGCTGTTTTGTGAACTCGTAGGGATCACGACGGTACCGTGTGACGTCGACTGTCGAGGGTATAACTTGCGATGAAAGATGGTTTGTACGTGGTTTCATGGATGCCAAGAGCATTGTACATTAATTTTCTTTGAAAAAACATTGCATATTAAAACCAGAAATTGTTGTGGCATGCACAAGAACTTTTTTGGATCTCTAAACGCTTGGGATGACCGCTGTAACATACGTTGTATTTTTTCATTACATCACAGCGTAGGACATAAGTTTCCACTTGGATCGAATAATTGGGGTCGTTCTTTTTTTTTAACCCAGGCGTCACTCCTATCGATTACAATTGAATGTTTTTATATGAAAAAGTATTATATAATTTTTTTTTTTTTTTAACTAAAAATAAGAAAAATGTACACATTTTTCATAATGTTGTCTTTTCGTTTTTGGCGTATTCTTACTTTTTTATTCCACTAACAACAGGATATTTGTAAATAGCAGTATTGATAAATATGCTGGAATTAGTATTTATTACAAGGGTATACATTGTGAAGTGATTGAATTTATTTCTGACACGTTTTGAGAATCGATGGTTTAGAATACTTGTAGTTTCTCGAGATAAACAAAGAGACGATATTTCTTCTCGAGTTCTTGATCAATTGATTTTGAACTAAACTAAACAGCTTTGATTTTATTGATTTTCTGAAATATATTCGATGAAAATTAATCATTAAGACAATATTCAATCGATTTATTTCAATAATTTGGTAATGTAGTATTTTTTCTATTACACTTACGTGTGAATACATTTGATTTACCATGATATGTTATAAGATATTATGTTTTATTATTAAATTTTCAATCATTCTCGTGGGAAGTAAAATAATATTAGTATTTTCATCTTAGGATAGGCGAGTAAAATCTGCAATATTTCGAAACATTTTAAGCGTTTATATCGCATGAAGTCCTATTAGACCTCATCGAGTAAATTTCTGTAATGTTCAAAAGTTTGTCGTAGACCCAACTACATATTTATATATATATATATATATATATATGATTAGTTGTAGACTTAAAATGAACGATGATTAGCTGTTACGATAACAGTATGGTAAAAATATTATAAGTAGAACACATATCTGTTTATAGATAATATCAATATTTGTATGAGTATAACATTAGCCACTATCATTACAACAATCATTTTACGGTATAGAATAGTACCTTTTTTATAGCATTATCGTGATTATACTTAGTAGACGAGTGACTTTGATTATGTGTAAATCATACAGATTTGGACCTACCCATGGTGACGATTTTATATAAATACATAATAGTAAACCACTTAAATTCGGACATTTTTGGTGATCGTATTTATATCATAAACCTATAGCACACGCGTATTTGATTACGTCTTGTCAGTAAATAAATACAATTATGTAGACAATAATTGTGTTAATATTAATTAATTCGTTAATTATTTGGAACTTGATTTTTTAAAATGTCGCTCAATATATTTTATAGAACTCGGGAAAAATGTGGTTATTTTAATCGATCAATGCTAATTACCACATAATAGAGTAATAGATAATAATAAGTAATTATAAGTACCTAACAAGTTTGACCGTAAATTGAATTTACATTTCCGTTTGAATACAATAATATATTTTAAGACTCTACGATTTTTAGGTAATGTAATGAGAATTTTTATAAAACATTGACTTGTGACCTTTTATATAGTCTTCATATTGCACTTTTGTGAGACCTATTTTGAAAAATTGAGCAGTTGTTAAAGTTGTCCTTTTCCTTCACGTAGAAAACAATCGCAAATTCTTCGACGACATATTGTGTACTTCAAATATTAACTATCCACCTTGTGATTATTCGCCAGTTATGAACAGGCTCGATTCGAGCACTTAACATAATGGAAGTCAGTAGCTTATCAAACTTTTCTCCGGCAACTAGTTGATGGTAATATTGACTCTTCTGCGCGTATTTCTCTCTATGATCAACTTCACAAAATTCAATCTACTTACATCCGTTACACATATACCTGTAACATTTGTTACATCTAAACGCGTCACCAATTATTTAGAGAAATATGCAATAATTATGATGATGCACCTACGACAGCTAATGATCAATCATCTTCTTAGTATAATTAATAATTATTTATTGCATTATAAGTTGTAAAATTATATGTTTATGATTAAATTTATATTTTATATTGTTATGGCTCTTATTGTTATATATGATTTAAATCCACCGACTATTTTATTTGACAGAAAATTGTTTTTATTTACGATACGATTTCAAATCGTCCGCGTAACAGTTGTCGCGAATCATATGTCTAACTAAATTGAAAAACTTAAATAGTTTTCCAAGTTTCATGTACATTTGTCGACTTAATAAAACGGTAATGTGAACATTTCCTGATAATATATAAGTGATAACTGATATTTGAAAAATTCTAGAAATATTACGTGCGCAACTTTCGTTTCCCTGGACACGTGATAGCGTAAATTGTAACATTATTAAATTATTTGCGTTTTAAGTATTAGAAAAAAAACTACCTCCGATTAAATCGCACATCTTTATTAGAGTGTTAAAAAATATTTTTGTTTTGTATAACATATTTTTTGTGTTATACTTATTATAATATTTATCTCACCAAATAAAATATATAACACTGTAATATATTATGCATGTGAATAAGATAAAATTACTTGTTATAATAATTATCTTAATTTAAAATCGTCATTTATTGTCAGAAATAATATACCGAGAATAATATCACAACCAAAAATAACAAGATAACTGACCGATAAAAATAATTTGGATTAGGGATGGAGTTGCTGGTCTGGAATTGGGAAATTTCCAAATGGTCTGGACCATATTATGGCATTTTATATTAGATTTTATTTACAAAATTGGTAAATGCCTCAACAATATTTTTGTATTAAAACATTGAAACTATGAAATTATTGTACTTAGTAAATTATTAATACAATTATGTTATATTATAATAGTCTCGTATGAATATGATACAGTATAGGCCATCATATACAAAATTACAAAATATTACTTAAATATAGATATCAAATAATGTCTGGTGAGCCGAAGTCACGTTACTTAAAAAAGTCACGGAAAGCAAAATAACGGGAAAATACCAAGTGGCAGATCCCGGCAGATATGGTGTGATAGAATAAAAAAAAACCTAAAGAAGGTCAACCCATTGCTAGACATGGGAGCGGCATTGGATAGGGAGAGGTGATGTATTTTAGAAGCGGCGATAGTCCTCAATGGACCGCTATAGAACTAAGAAGAAGAAGAAAGATAGATATTAAATAAAATCAAAATCGACGACACGTCGATTGGTTATTTTTATAATTAAACATCCGAATACTAAAAAGTGTAGGTATTATCTCAACTCTAACACAATCCAGCAGAACTAATTATTGAGAAATTGTAAATTACTGATTAGTCTGTTGAAACCTGAAAGTTGTATATCTTTAAAGTGGCGACGAATATAGCAATACGCCGATATATAATTGCTTTAATTGAATATTATCTAATATTACATCTAAATAGTACATCATTTTGTAATATTGGTCCCATTGGTTATTGTTATTTTTATAAATAATATCTTTAATAAACCCAAACAAATCTTCGCAAGCAGATGTGTTGTGGTTAAGACTATGATTGCCATAAGTGTTATACTTATTAATGATTTTGCACTGGTGATGAGTATGTCGTTCAACCGCGTTTTTCACGTTTTTAAACTTAGCTTTTTAATGAAAATTTAAGTTTTTAATTATTAGTTATACCAGCGGTTCCCAAACTTTTTTCATTCAATGCTCCCTAATAATTGAATACTTTTTTTCACGCCTCCCTCAAAGAATATTCAATAAAATAGGTTAAAAATTGCTTAATATATAATATTTATTAGTTTTAAATTAAAATTTTGATGACAAAAAAAAACAGTAAACTTAATAATGCGAATATGATAATTAATAATTAATGCGAGCAATGTGCTTGTTTTTTGTTTATTAATTTTTCAGAATTAGGAATTAATGTAATTACTGCAACACGCATTTCTTTTTCCACATTGAGTTTGAATCGAAATTTTATTTAAATACGGCTGAATATTCTGCTTCACATAAATACGAAGTGGCAAATAGTGTTAATATACGTAAAGCTTTGTTGCTAACTTCAGGATATTCATCTTTAATACTGTTCCAAAATCCTAAAAGTGAATACGAAGAAAATTGCATTCATAGTGAAGAATCGTATGAAATGTCGATTAATTGTTCCTCTTCTATAGTTGTGAAATTTGATGGTGGCTTATCAGTGAAATGGTCCAATAGTACCGTTTCATTTCTTCTGAGAAATATTTCATGAAATGAGTTTCAAGATTCGTCAGTTGCTCTAAAAATATTGTCTTTAAACTCATTGGTAATTCAATGTCATTCTCTCCAAAAAATATTTTAAAAGTGGAAAACAAGTGGTTTTGCCATTTTCTTCTGTTAATTTTCTTTTCTATAAGTTGATTTTTTTAATAAAAGCAACTATCTTATCGTATAATTGCAGAATATGAGTTTCTTTACCTTGTAAGGATATATTAAGTGAGTTAAATTTTTCAAAAATATCACATAAATAGGCTAATTTTATTACAAAATCACTATCAACAAACATTTCGCTATTATTATAACCTTCTCCATTTGAATAAGAATAAAGTTCTTGTCTAAGTTCGAATACTCTTGAAAGTACATTGCCTTTAGATACCCATCTAGAATTAGAGTAAAACAGTAATATTGTATGTTCTGCTCCCATTTCTTCACACAGTTTTTGAAAAAATCTTGCTTTAACAGGTCTTGTTTTTACATAGTTGACTACTTTTATAACTATTTCAAGTACATAATTTAAAGAGCAACTTATATTTTGTGATGCTAAAGCCTATAAATAAGACAATAAGTCCATATCATTTCTGGAGCTTTTTGTCGAATTAAAGCCTGAGAATCCACCGTACTGACCAGACATAGCCCGAGCTCCATCTGTACACACGCCCAAATAGTTTTCCCATTTAATATTATTATGATCCATAAAATTAGTAGTGATATCAAATAGGTCCTTAGCTTTAGTACCACTTAATATAGATTTACAAAATAATAATTTTTCTATAATATCTACTCCATCCATAAACCGAACATAACATATTAAATATGAGTCTTTGTTATTATCGGTTGCTTCATCAAGCTGAATCGCGAAATTGTTATTCCTTAATTTATCAATAAGCTGATCATCTATATTATCTGAGATGTCTTGAATTCACCGACTAATAGTATGATTAGACAAAGGTATATTTTTAAGTTTGTTTGCTGTGTTTAAGTTGGTTTGCAACGTGTGTCGTGTATGGATAAGACAAGATAATCGTTTCTACAAAATTTTTATCGGACATGAAATAGATCTAAAAATAACAATATGTGTAAAATTCCAACCGCGCGCCGTGCCGCCCTTGTTAAGTGCTCGCGCCTGCTTTGGGTGACGCGTCACACAGTTTGGGAATCACTGGGTTATACGGTAATATTAAATTATGGATAAAAAAAAGAAAGGAGGGGCAGAAAGAGATCGTGAAAAAACAAGAAATTACTTATAAAATGTGCTGAAAAATGTAATCGATTAGATTAATTTTTTCGCAAAAATACACCTACTGAGGTGGTTGATAGCAAAGATGGTCAATTGTTAGTTGCAGATCCAAATTCTGAAAGTAAGTGGATTAATCATTTTTAATTTATATAATTTTGAGGTTAAGTATTTTTCTAGATTTAACTATAAGTGCTTAGGAAACAATATTGTGTACCATAAATATATTTATAAAATGAATAAGTATATACTGTATAGCAGGCTTTATTGTAAGGTGCAGTAGGACACTAATTGTGTATAAAGAAATATAAAATGTGCAGTTTACTTGACAAATATGTCCAATTGATAAATACAACATAATTTACTTTGTCGAAGCGATTAAAATAATTTATATTTTATTTTATTACGTGAAATTATCGGTTAGTCGCTCGTAGTTTGTCAATTTTTCATATAAAGGTTTTTTTTTTATAAAAGTTTGATAGAGTTAGTATTCAGTATGGGGTGAAACCCCCCACTTATCACTGTAACATGTAAAATGTTCTATATATGGTAGGGATCATTTTTAATTTAAAAAATAGCTGATAGGTACTGTAGTTGAGTGGGATACTCAAAATGAATTGATAGATTAGGAATTTTAGGATAGATTTTGAGATTATTTTATATTATATAAAAAAAAATTGTTAGCCTTAAATTTTAATATTATGTTCAAAGTAAATAGCAATTAACGCGTGAACTTTTGATTTTGTAAAAAAAAAATCAGTTGATGAGGACTATAATGAAGAGTCTTATAAAAGTGACTCTGAAAATGAAGACCTAGAGATTATGGATGTTATGAAAACTTGTAATAAGTCTTGTAAAAATTGTGTAATATGTTGTTATATTGTATTAGTTAAATATAATTTATTTGTAAATGCTTACCCTATATTAACTATAGCATATTAATACATTTTAACCCTCCTCATTACTCAAGTGGCTTGTGAAATGTCATTTTCGACCTTGAAGACTTGAGTCTTTTATGCTGATGGCCATTAAGAATATAATTCAGATGGAAATAGATAACAATACTAATAATAAATGCAGTTGGTGAAAAATCTAAGCTTCTATCTAAATTATTGTTTTAAATGTATAAATATTTCTTATTATATAATTTTTAATAATTTATTACAAATATTGTTTATTATAAATTATAATTAATATATTTCTTTATTATAAATACATTTATTATTAATAACACCTGAACCATTAAAACATAATATACATATATATATATATATATATAGAATTATTAATATTGCGTTTTTTTCAAGTTTCAACTATACTAATAACATTTTTTCTATATTAGTGGTATATTAATATAACATATTATAAATTAAATGAAATAGCAAAATAATGATTGAAATACTTTTATAGTTTTATTATAATATAAATATTATTATAAATAAAATGGAATGTATTTTTATAATTCTATTGAAATAAGCAAATAGAAATGTATCATTCGAACGTAGGAAGAAAACAATTTTTTGGTGATTTAATTGGTAAATGGTAGGTGGCCTGGATAAATTTAAATTTTCCGGCCTTAATTTTGTTTCCACTCCACCCCTGATTCGGAGAGTAATAATAGATCTGAGATCACAAAATTAATAATTTTATATCAAGGTTGAAAAATCTGAACGCATCATATACTACGTTTATATGATAGCGTTAAAACGGTTTGAAATTAAACCGTTTTGAAATTAAGATCCATTAACGTCATGTAAACACTTAAAACGGTTTAAAAAATGTAAACCGTTTTAAAAGTTAAAACGCTCGCGCTATGTAGTTTAAGAATTTAAAACCGTTTTATATGCTCAAACCGGATTATTAAATGTACATATAAACGCGGGATATGTTTTGCATTAATACGTTTATCACAATTATTGTGATTCATGTTATCAGTTATCACTTATCAGATTTTGTTTTTATATATTTATTATTTAATTATATTAATTTTTATATATTATTATTTGTATAACTTAATAATAATTTAATAAGAACACAATAAATGCAAAATTATAAATTTATTATGAAAGTATATTATAAATCAATATATTACTTATCAGATATCTTCCTGGAACAAACGACCAAAGTCATGAAGTAAAAATATTAATTTTAAAACGGTTTATAAAATATTAGCTAAACCAATTTAGTATATATTTGTATATAAACATCTAAAATTGGTTTAAGCTAAACTGTTTTAAATAATTTTAAAACGGTTAAATTTTAAACTGTTGTAACGCAATAATATAAACGTAGTAATAGTTTAATAAATATATAACTTATAAATGCTGGGAAGTCAAAAAATAATAAAAAAAAAGATATCGTTCGTGTGAAAAATGACATTATAATAAACACTTCAGATGTTTTTTTCCGAAAAATTATTATGTATTTATATTTTGAAATGTTCAACTTATATCCTGTACTTCAATATCACCAGCATATTAAAAATTAACCATTACTTTTTGATTTAGATAAATTATATTGTTCATAATACGATTGCAGCATGAACAACCATATTTATTTTATTTTATTCTGTATCAAAAAAGATCACAGGGCCTCACTGAGTGGTAACTCATGTGGAGGCCAAAGAGTTATATTATTTACTCATTTTTTTATTAGATATATAAAAAAAATTTTAACAATTATAATTTAAACAAAAGAAATAATTATAATTATAGTAATACTAATGATAAGTATATTAATGTAAGTTAAGTAATTTAGTTATATGAATATAAAAAATTGTTTAGCTTATTTATTTGACATTGAAGCCAGTGGGTGTTATATTTTCTGAACGTTGGTAAAGGCATATTTAAAACACCACTCGACATTAAATTGTGTATTTGAGTCACTGAAAATTCAAATATCTCACAACAACTGATTTTATCTATTCTATAGAGAACTTATTAATTGCGTGTTTAGTATTGAGTTTATATTTTATCGGTGATAGATTATGTTTTTTAATATTTATCGTATATGTTTCTATAAAAATATTTATATTGAGAACATTAAACTGTTCGTATAATATTTTAATAGGATTTATTTAATCTTCTTTACTTGTTACTTTTATAATTATATTTTGATATTTTTGAAGTTGTGACAGAGCATTATCGTAAGTTCCGCCCCAACTAATTATTCCATAATAATGAAGGACGTGAAGATAACTAAACATATCGTTCTTATATCTTTGCATTTTGTTATCTCCCACAATCGTTTCACCATAAAAATCATCTTTCTTAATTTACCGGTGTCACTTTTTATTTGATTTTTCTATTTCATAACGTAACACATTTCGGTATCCAGATATCTGTAGTCTTTAACAATAGTGACGGATAAACAGTGACCTTTATTTGGTGTTTGACAATTATTTTCATGCATTTTTATTTTATCTATGATGAGTGATAAGCAATGTGAGTTCGAACAGAGAATGTTGTATGGTATATCAAATTATAGAAATAAGTTATTATCACTTAATCAATTTTGAATGGTTAAAAGGTCATCCCTAATGTTTTTTTTTATTCCTTTTTCCCAGGTAACTTCAGTACAAATAAAAACCGTGTGGTTACCATAAAATACTATACTTCCATTTGATTTGAGTCATTTAATATTATTTGTTGGGATATTATAGAATACTAGAATATAGGCGTGCGCAGACTTTTTCCGCAGGGAGGGCCCCTTAAAAAAAGTAAACCAAAGATTCTTGTACTAAATACTACTAGTATAATTTAATATTTAAAATTTTATAAATTATTTATTTAATTCAATATGCAAATATAAAAATAAATACTATTTAAACTTACACAATTTATATCTAAGAAATCGTTATTTATATATTATTATACTATTTACAACTCCATCCTTCTGTCCACAGGAGTAAGGTTTTTGAATGTATCAATTACATCTTCAATTTTTATATTTTATGCAAGTTCTAATTAGTCTAATTAATAACTAATAACTTTATTACATTTATTCACAGATTTTAATTCTATACTATGAGATTAAAACTGGCTTTACTTTATTCATTTAAAATGTAAAAATGTACGCTATCTTGTATAGTATAGATATATATTTATTAAAGAAAAAGACAATGTCCGCAGGGGGAGCCGCGGCCCACCCGGCCATCCCCGTGCGCACGAATATGCACTTGAGATAGTGTCGTACCTTGTGGTATACTACATTTCATTGTATGTTTATTAGAAATAATGTTGCTTATTTTTACTCTCTGTTTCTGTTATCTAAGTATGATTCGAAAAGTGATAAAACCGATTCGGTAACGGCAGTGTCAAATATTGTTCTTAATAGTTTATATCGATAGCGTCGAAGGAACTTTACATTAATAAAGTTTAAATAAATAGTACCACATTTTTTTTTTTTTTATCAATATTTGTGTTGACCGATTTAGTTACAATATCTATGGCTTGCTCAAAGTTTTGATTAGGTTTGATACCTAACTGATTCGTAAACATTGAACTGCTTGATTCATGGTAGCATGTCTAGTTTCGATTTTTTTTTTTTTCAAAAATGTTTGTCATATTTAAAATACAGAAATTGGAAGGAAATTATTAATGGATGATTTAGGAACATTTTGAACATTTTTATGATTGGGTGTCATTAAAGTTATTTTAAAATTATTTGGAACTTTGTTTTGGGTTATACATAAATTAAAAAGTGACATAATGGTGTACAATATGATGTTTATCTTCAAATACAAACAGACAACGATGTTGGATGTTTCATATTTTTTATTTTTTTATCGTTATAATTTATTGATATTAAAAATTATTTATAAGATTTTATATTTTTCATATAATTTGCGATGAATAATGTTCTGTTAAAAATACCAATAATGAATTATTGATCATTTAAAATCACACATCCAGACATCATTAATTTTTTTATTTTCCCAAATTTATCAATTTTATTTTATCTAATAAGCCAATACTTGTGTAGGCATACTTATGTTACAACAGAGTTATCCCGGTAAATCTATTTCGTCCCATAGTTGAGTATATGTATGTCATTTTCGTCGTATAATATGTAATATATTATAATAATTATAGCTACTGATACATTCAAATGTATTCATTGATTAACATATTTTTGTATCGTTTGTAAATAAAATATAAGACAGATTGATAAATGTCCTTTTCCTCTCTTAAATACACTTTAAAAATCACTATGGATTATCCTAGTCATGACTGATTTCAGTATTCAACGTTGCTTTTAATCGGAAAGTGAATAACAAGTGGCATTACGTTTTAAAATGGTCACTAAAATACTTATAGTTTCAAACTCATTGGGGTCCAAGGTAATGTTTAAAAAACTTTTCATATTCATAATTTAATAATTTTAGAATATTATCTATAGATCACTAAATAATTTATATTTAAGTTCAAGGAGTAAAATTAATACCGTAAATTACGTACTAAAAAAGTTTTTATTAATAGAAAATGAATAATTAAATATCAAGTTATAGTTCGCACCATGATCAAATTATAACTCAAGTCAGATATTAGTTCGGTAAACATAATTTATTATATTCTTTCAAGTACATATTCATCATTTTAATAAAATCAAATTTATGAATATTTTATTTTGATAAAAAAAATGTACATCAGGCTACGAATGACATACGAATTTGGAGAAGTTTATATTTTGCTTTTTCTTCGATTAGAGTCATCATAGAAATGGAATACAATGTGAACAACAGAACATTACCTAAAGTATAATTACTGCGATGGGAAGTATACAAATATAAAAATAATATGTATAAGTAAGTACTTAGGAGGTAACAATAAATAAGATTTTACCCATGCAATGATTTTATATTATATTTTTTGGTAAACAATTCAATATTACAATTCGTGTTCGAAAGTCGATCGTACAACACGTGCGCTACTCACGATTACGTTTTATAGCTTTCGATAGCACGTTAACCGTATCTTTAATGATCTTTAACCACGATGGTGGATAATAAATATTATGATTTAATTATTATAGAACGCTCATCTGCCGCACTAAGTTATTTCCGCAATGAATAACTACTTCAGGGGCAATATGCCCAAATACTCTACACTCAATCACTAAAATGTCTACTCTATTAACTATAACTAACACCGGTAGAATCCAAACCGAAAATCATTATGACTACCCAGTCAAGATCACATAATATCATGACCACGGTGAGTACCTTCTCTCATCAATACCTAACGAAACAATTATAGATGCCTTCGGAAAACAATAATTTCGGGTGGATCGTTTACATCTTATCTGAGGGGAGAGGGAGAGAGTCTATCAGTTTACAAGACGTCTGTTATCACTGTCGCGAGACCCATACATGTCATCGATATCATTATAAACGTACAGCGTGCCGAGTGTAGTATTTTATAATAAATCCTTCTCGTAGCGGTCCAATTAAAAAAGCTCGACAATTTACATACCAGCCGACGGTACAACAATAGGCGTTCTTAAAACGTGGAAAGTATATAAATTTATAGCCTCTCCATTAGTTATTCACAACCCTTTAAAGTGTGTAACAAAGAAAGTTTTTATTCTAATAAACCCTTTTGTATATACATATATATTACTCAATTTATTGTGCAACACACAAAATTAATGGTTTCGTTTTCGCTAAGTCGAGTTTAATATTTAATAGTTGTAGTTATACGCGCGGTATTTTAATGTTTTAAGTGAAGAACTTGGTGCACTTAAATGTATTCACATACCAACCGTGGTGTTTCTATACGCACATATGTTATATCTATTATGTATCCATATACTGTACGGCGATTTCGAGCCACAGAATGTATTCAAGTTAATTATTACATATTAAGATCATTATACAAGATAACGGAAACGGTCATGCGGAATGTGCAAAATCAATAATATTCATCGTCCGATCGTCGGCTCGGATAGTTCAAATACACGATTGAAAATATAACAGATTAAATCATTTTCAAAGAGTGTGTAGGATTTCGTTTTGAATCGGTCAGGTATATTATTTGAGTATATCATATTTATATTACACATATTGTTTGAACACACGGCACTTAAATATTCGTTTTGAAAAACCATAATATAATAATAATAATAATAGACATGTTATAAGATAACATATGTGATGAATTAAAAGAAAAATAACTTAAAAGTAGGAGTAAAATCATTATAATCAATATATTCATCTTAAGAATTAAAACAATTTTAAAATGTTACTACTGAATATATACATAAGTTAAGTTATCAAAATCAAAATTATCGTTAAATTATCACATATTTTCGTATTCAATATTTGTGATATATATAAATAATATAAATATAAAAAATATTATTAGTATATTCAATATCAAGATAAATAGTCTAAGTGTCAACACACATACTTATGTACGATTATTTAATAATTATAGTAATTTTCATTCGATTGATAACGTTGTGTTTACATAGCTCACAAATAGAAGAAACATCTATGATCGCATTAATATAACATAATATAATTTTTTAAATTGGTAAAGTATATCCACTATAATTTTGATATTTTTTAAATCTTGGTAATCAAAATAATAACTATGAAAATATCCTATTTGAAATAAATTTTACTTTTTGACTCAGACATTATATATTTAGAGCTTCATATTTAGTTGTTTTTATTATATTTGCCTTCAAATTTTATCGTATACGGATATCGAGTCTGAGTTCGTCGTTGTCTTAGTCAAGTTTCAATCATTAAGGATCGTAATATATTATCATTTTTTTAAAACATTTTTTTTATTATTATTCTGAATGCATCAAAGAGTATATGATGTGTAATAAAGGTACGGTTTTTTCCTACGACCACTCTTTTGAGTACTAAAGCCGCACCAAAAATTGCACGCATATATCTCATCAGATTCGAAATGGTGAACAAAGGATTATAATTTATAATTTTTTTTCTAAAGCTCAGAAAATACAAATGAATCGAGGCAAAGTGTCATACTTCTTTGAACAAATACGTTACTACAGTTATATTGATTAAATGAGTAATTTCGTGATTAAAATATGACGTTATGGAATACGCATTGGATAAATTCTGATGTATTCCAACTAAACTATAAATATTTCGAATGTTTTAATAAATTATTTTTAACGTTATTAAAAAGAAAATTAATAAAATAACTTTTAAAATTGGTTTTATAAATGTACATCGTGAATAATTCCAACGAAAAACGATGAGTTGGTTTTTATTTCATTTTAATTCCAAATTTATCGATCAGATAATGTCGACGATAATCCTATTCTAATCCTATATTTCACGTGACCAATTTAAAATATCGAGCTTGGGAACTCAAAACTCGTAAAGTTGGCTACGAGTTGAAATGAGTTATAATATACAAGTTATTCATCTTCTTGCATGGGATGATTGCGATACGGAGCATAAATGATGCGTGTACCGTATATTTTTACGTCAAGACTAATGATGAAAACGCATGTCGAGTAAAAATGAATTTTTTCGACGACCCAAAAAAAAAAGTCAAGTACACACTGATTTTTTTCACAAATATTCATTGTGCCCCGAAATTTGATCTTCATTGTTACGTAGTAAAACTTTCAATACAAAATAAAAATGTTGTTGTTTTCTCAAATAATAATTTAACCATATTATTTTATGATTCTATACCATATTATACATCTTAAGTTATTTGATTTCTAAACTTGTTTAAAAATTAAAACGAAACGTATTCCATGCGTTGCAACGCGTTGTTACACATTCTAGTAGATTCTCCTTCATTAAAACTTTAAATCAGTGTATGGTGTATAAATAATGTTCTATTTAGTTAATTCGTAGTCTAAACATATTATACATTAGATGGTTATTTTTTTTTAAATATATGTTAACAGTTCTACGAAAAAATAAGTGTATAATTTATTTTTTATATGATCTATACTGTGAACTCAACGAATGTTTTAAAATTAAAATTAATCAAAGCCTTGATCAATTTTTACTGTTATCAATGAGTTTTTTTTTTTTTTGGTAACGACAAAATGATATCGTAATACCGTTGATATTGGTGTTCATTTCGAAAACATTCGACCGGACCGGCGTCTCGTCATCGTGACAACGTTTTAATTTCTCCGTTCACCAATGCCACCGCTGTCGCTACGGGTACCTATCTCGTCGCCACGCACGACGATCATTTTTTTTCGATTCTTTTTTTATTTTTTTGTTCACCGATTGCCGTCGCTTTCCGATTTTTGCAGGATGCAACGAACGACAACGATGCACGTGCCCACGGCTGCGGTTAGCGAACCCGGTAGGATTAATAATCTTAATGCGCACGCAAAGTTTATATGACTCGCGGGCGGTCGTATCCCTTTGTCCGAGAGGACGGTGCGCGCGATGGTCCGGACGAGAACGAACGCCGACCTGCATCCACGAATGCAGTCCAGTACGGCCATTCGCGCGCGCATCACTAGTTCGCGCCGCGTCCCGTCTCGATTTATGCCCGCGAGTCCCAAGGATTCATTTCTCGCCGCCTCGTCAGGTTCCCGACCACCCCGGAGTAAGTCCAGCTAAAGACAATATTTTTTCGCTCTCGTGTTCACTCGCTGATCAGACAAAAATTATTTTCATTGCTCGGTAAGAAATACATTTTTTCGGTATTTTTTATGTAAGATCTCGATATGTTTGCGTAGGTCTTCCGACGCCTATCGGTATAGAGTTAGGATTCCTGTGGGTTTTTTTTTTATTCGAATCGAGAATTTTCACATCCTTACGTTCGGTATTAAAATCGACTCGTCGGGTTACGGTTCAAAAATAAAAGGAAAAAAAACAACAACATTAAAACTTAACTTTTCATCTCGTTTGGCTATTCGGACCGTCCAGTATTTCATTGCCGATCGGTCGTTCGATGGCCGTGCGCACTTTTCTTGGCGCGTACGATGCACGTGTTCGCCGCGCGCAGTGACTTCGATTAACATTCGACGAACTTCGCTGCCGATTTCATTCCGACGACGGGGAAGTAATGTATCATTGTGGAATTTTAACAGCGCGGACTGCGGTGCGTACGCGTTTTTCGCGCTAAGCGTTGATTGTGTTTCCGTCGCTTTTTAATCGAATCTCATGCGCACGTTCCAACGGCAAAGGTTTCAACAAGAGTGTCGTCTCGTTACGGCGGTATGTGTTTTTTAATTCCACGCGGACCACCGTCCATCAGAAGTGGGGTACTGAATTTGAAATATTTCAAAATTGAAAATGTCACTCTTCGTGAAACATTTCAATGAAATATTGAAAACTATTTTCCTTTTAAACGTATTCTGTTATAGATGATTAGAAATAATATATCGATTATGCACAGAAAATATTTTCTACGTTAATTTCCCACCATTTATTCCTTATTTAATGTATTTCATTTAGACGATATAATATCATATAATTCTAGTTGATTTATCCAACTTCATTTTGGTTGGTTTTTAATTATTTTTAATGATTGTTTTTAATATTTTTAAGTATAAAATCACATATATGGAGTATAATTAGTAGATTTATATAGCAAATAGATTTTTCGTCTTTGGTACCAATTTACATTATTTAGCTTCTTCCAGAGTTACATCCCAATGATTGTCACTCTCTAACTATCCTCTTGAATCGCATGCTTCTCAAAATGTCAACAATTTATTGATTGTTGAGCATTTTAAGATCTTTAAAAGAGATCAGCCCATGCACATTATGTAAAAGCATTCTCAAACAAAAAACATACCGTATTACTAACATGTAAACTCGACCTAAGGCATTTTCTGATTTGACAGCCGGCCAACTCTGAACAGGAGCTCCTTGAATCCGGTGTTTCCATTATCTCCCTGTTGTTTCCTAAGTGTCACACCTCGGTATCTCAACTTACAGAAAAGTACTTTAAATTAATCGTGGTGAGTGTCATTTTTAGAGAAGAAGATTGTCGCTCGTGGAAATTATTTCCAGTAAAATAGATACGTTCACCATTTATTTGGTGCATGCTAAGATGCGTGACGGTGGGGTTCTATTCCAATTTTTTAGTTGTTATAGTAATAACAAAACGACATTTGCCCATTCGAGTCTTATTAGGTATACTGATACTTTTCTTTCCATTTTCACGACCAAAGGTAGTTCATATTATTCACCATTGTCTGATCTATCTCTGTACCAAATTTCATCAAAATCAGTCAAGTAGTTCCGAAAACCATCGGACGCTAACCATTGATCACGTAATTTGTATATATTAGATATCAAAAAATTTTTAAAAGAACCAGTTAACCTGTTTTGTTTGAGTAAAAAACATTTCCTACAGGATAAAATTGTAAATCTAAACTTCTCTCGAATCAACTTAATCGGGTACACTAAATTTCATAATAATAACTGTTTAGGGTGAGTTTGAATACTTACACACGAACAGAAGAAATATATTTATAAAGATAGACAAATTAGTTTGGTCGTGAATTATTATAATGTGTCCTAGTATGAAAATATTATCGTAAATAGTCAATATTAATGATGTAACAGTAAATAAAAACTAAAATATCTCATTACGCCTAACGTTGTTTATTCTTATACATTTTATAGACTGTAAACCATATTTTATTCTCACTTTACGAAATAATAATCAAAATGTTTTATGCATCACAAATTTATGACCAACTGTTTTTAAGGTTTTTTAAATATTTTGTGCTTAACGTACTCGAATTTATAATTTTATGTCATTTACACTTCACGGGTGTGTATTCATTAGCATCTTTTTGACAAATTGATTTTGGCACCTAACCAAAATAACAAAATAATGAAGTTTTTGTTCAGCAAAATCTTGAGTTAAAAATATCGTGGCTAATGTGAAAACTAATTGTCTGTTTAGAACATTGTTCTAATTTAAATAAGGTAAAAGTTTTTTTTAACTAATAGTATTAAAAGAGGCGTGATGGCATGCGTATTTCGCTTTGGATTTTTTTTCGATTTAATTACTAACAAATGAATTTCATTATTTCATTATTCATGAAATTCATTATTTCGATATTGTTAAAAACATTATCTTCAGGATTTCTTTAATATTTTGTATATTATTTTGTCAATTATTTACTTTTATTTTTAATTTTAAAGTCAATATTGCGGTTATTAAATATTATCAATTTGATGTAGGAAGAAAACATTATACAAATTATAATAGGTGATATATTTTAAATATAAAATCTAAAATAGTATAGGACAATGATTAAAAAATAAAAAATAAATAAAAATATTGTTTTTTTCTATCATGCTTGTAAAAAGTTTTCCAATGGATTTTATTTTATTCATGCCTTAGTAAATTGAATTATAAAATTAAGAATTATATATATTAAAAATAAATACCTAAAATCATTTTTAATATTTGGAGATTAATTATCTTAACAGAATATATTTCATAATTTCTCGATACAACGAAACTTATTTTTGTTTATTATAAAACAAAATTGTGTTTATCAGTTGCATGTACCTAAATGTTTTGGATCTATATAAAATGTTAGATTTATAATGTTGTTATTAATAGCAAATAAATAAAAATAAATAAAATAATAAAAAATTAAAAATAAAAATTAGTAAATGGAACATACTCGTAAATTAATATATAAATAATAATGCATTGAACAATTTAAATATTAAAAATTAATTAAATACTATGATACCGTTAAAATTATACATGAATGCAATGTACATACACAATTAAGCGTTAAAAAAGTTTGAATGGTGTTTCCACAGATCAAACAAAAATGTATACATTCTATTTTGAACAACAATCAATATTTTTATAGAACAAATAAAATAATTTCTTATTTTAATAAAAATATGTATTTAAATACCATCCTAATCATGTTAGCCTGAACAATAGGTTTAGGGAAAAAAACTATTTAAAACATCATAAAATGACAATTTAAAATGCTCTTGAAATATTTAATAACTATATGTTTAACTCCATATGAAATAAAATTAAAATGAAAACTGTATTCAGTTTAATTATTATAGCCTTTCAAAGGAGTAAACATTTACATGTTTAACATAATTTTGTAGTTTATACGCTCTTAGGTTATTTATAAAATAATAGCCTCGGGTCGAACCATCTGTGTCTGATAATTCGATTTCTAACGTATAACTCCAATTAAATTAAGAACATAATCTAAGGATCCCTTCATGTATGAAGGTATCATTAAAAAAATTTGGATTCGTTTAAGAATATTTTAACTATTTTGATTTACAAAATGTAGTACCATCGCGAGAATGTTTACCCACACCTTGTGCTTGTAACTGGCAGTGCGAGAATTGCGTGTGGGCATTTTTAATTTTAACGTTCGAATTAAAACTACACCAGTACCAGGGGCATATTTTAAGGAGGGAGATGGAGGGGATCGCTCCCCTTGATCGATCATATGTGAGATAAACGTTTCAAATTTTTTTTAATGTGGATCATTTTATAACGATACTTAGTGTCCATATCAGAGCACCAAAAGGTTTATTAATAATTATAATTTATAAATATACTTTCTGAAAATATATTGGATATTGTCGGCGAGGAACTCGTATGGCGTGCCTCATCAAAAATAATTTAGGTGAACATCGGTAAAACATTAATAGTAATACACTATACATAAGTTATAAATTGACAATAAATACATATTTTACATTTTATGTGCATTTTATTGTTGTTATACAACAAATATGATTGCTTTATTTATATGTTATGAGTAGTGAGAATTACAAAAAGAAAATATCGTCTAAGGCAGGAGTGTATTTGTACGTATATGCGGATATACAGCGTATACCTAATATAAAATATTATTTTACGGGTAAACGCTTCTAAAATAACTCGAAAACAAAAAAACTAATAATAATTTAATAGTTCATTGGAAAAAATTGTTATGAACCATGAAATTGATTGAAATATGTAGCAGTTAAAAATTACAGTGTACGCTGACGTCCGTGAAGTTGGCCCCCCCACTTTGTCTTATCGAATTCAAACCTTCACCAATATTTTGGAACTAATTTGGAACTATTTGGAACCAATTTTTTATAATTTGGAACTTCACCCTTTTCTCGAAATAAGAAATTTTCGGTTGGGGGGGCCAACTTCACGCAGCCCCCCCACTTTGTTCTATCGACTTCAAACCTTTACCAATATTTTGGAACTAATTTGAAACTATTTGGAACCAAGTTTTCATAATTTGGAACTTCACCCTTTTCCCGTAAAAAAAGTTTTTAGGTTGGAGGGGAATAACTTCTCGCAGCTCCCCCTACTTTGTCCTATCGACTTCAAACCTTCACCAATATTTTGGTACTAATTTGGAACTATTTGGAACCAAGTTTTCATAATTTAGAACTTCACCATTTTCTCGAAATAAGAGATTTTCGGTTGGGGGGTCAACTTCACGCAGCCCCCCCAATTTGTCCTATCGACTTCAAACCTTTACCAATATTTTGGAACTAATTTGGAACTATTTGGAACCAAGTTTTCATAATTTGGAACTTCACCCTTTTCCCGTAAAAAAAGATTTTAGGTTGAAGGGGAATTACTTCACGCAGCCCCCTCCCCACTTTGTCCTATTGACTTCAAACCTTTACCAATATTTTGGAACTAATTTGGAACTATTTGGAACCAAGTTTTCAGAATTTGGAACTTCACCCTTTTCCCGTAAAAAAGATTTTAGGTTTAAATTTTTAGTCTAATACGGTCTAAAAAAAAAAA
>NW_020272149.1:1337442-1359465 GCF_003268045.1 Sipha flava
AAAAAACATTAAAATTGATATAATTAAAAAAAAAAAAAAAGTTTTCTTAACAAAAACCGCCTCTTAATTATTTTAATATTTAGAACAACTTAGTGTTTACAATTTCATTACTTTGACTACAATAAATACTAACTTTTATTTTACTCATTTTAAAAAATTATGTGTTATACCCAGGTCTTAAGTGTAGTTAAAATAAAATAAATAACGTCTATCTTACTACACCAGCGTTCTGCAAATGAATGGACTATCTTGCAAATTGTAATAGTTATAAAAATAACTTGGTATTGAAAATATATTATCCGTAAAAGACTATATGTATATTGAACCATTTAAATATAAATTCATAAAAGTAACACTTCACGGACTTGTCCAATAATAATAGCCTGAATGTATTGTGTTCAAAATAGCATCAAATTATATGACAAGATAAGGAAAACCAATAATAATATGATTTATATTAATTTTATCTTAAACAATGTAGTTTGTGTTCGAAAATATTAAAGTATATTTACTGTTATATTTTTATACGTTCGTAGATATTTAGTTAATTTTAATACACTTTTCGTAAATTTCTAATTATATTGGCAATTTAAAATAGTAATGTTAAAGTTTAATGCCATATAAAGCTACGAAGAACCATAAAATTGTTCTCATTGAATTGATAATGCCTGGGTGAAGGATATAACTTTTTTAAGTTGCTAATAGTTATTTATATGTTGTAAATATTTACATGGATAGCAAAATTTGACAACTACAAAAATTATGCTTCCTAGTTTCAAAATGTTAATTTTAGATACTCCGAAATCTCCCTCCTATGAGCATAGCAATATACTTAGAGCACATATGGTCCGGAGTTTAAATATTATATTTCAATGGTAAAATAAAATTGTCTGCTAATCATAAAGATATATTTTAAAATGTTCTATGGTATTATATAACATTTATAGATACTAGTAATGCAAATTAATTTTTTTACCAAATTGAAAAACAGATTTCTAAAAACAATATTTTAGGTATGTACTAAGAAATATAATTTTGAAATTTCAACTTTGCAATTTTTAGATTTGTTTTCTTTTAGATAACTAATTTTCCTTTTTTAAGCATTAACTAATTTCAAATCTCACAATTTTAATTTATTATTACTATTTTTTTTTTAAATCTGTAGCCTATATTAACTATAGATGTTTCGGAAAACTAGATTCTAATTAATTTCAAATAAGATTCAAAATATTGGTGAAGGTTTGAAGTCGATAGGACAAAGTGAGGGGAGCAGCGAGAAGTTGACCCCCCAACCGAAAATCTCTTATTTCGAGAAAATGGTGAAGTTCTAAATTATGAAAACTTGGTTCCAAATAGTTCCAAATTAGTACCAAAATATTGGTGAAGGTTTGAAGTCGATAGGACAAAGTGGGGGGGAGCTGCGAGAAGTTATTCCCCTCCAACCTAAAAACTTTTTTTACGGGAAAAGGGTGAAGTTCCAAATTCTAAAAACTTGGTTCCAAATAGTTCCAAATTAGTTCCAAAATATTGGTAAAGGTTTGAAGTCGATAGGACAAAGTGGGGGGGCTGCGTGAAGTTGGCCCCCCCAACCGAAAATCTCTTATTTCGAGAAAAGGGTGAAGTTCCAAATTATAAAAAGTTGGTTCCAAATAGTTCCAAATTAGTTCCAAAATATTGGTGAAGGTTTGAATTCGATAGGACAAAGTGGAGGGGCCAACTTCACGGACGTTGTACGCTGAGTTAATTTATTTTGTTAACTGTAGTGAATAACATTGAATAAAATAGTATGGAGTGTAAGCATTCAACCCATGGTTCTTAAATCTGCATCATGCAATTTATAATGCGTTACGAATGTATATCTTGTGATGTTATATTTTATAGTTTTAATAGAAGTTATAAACATATAGTAACAAAGGTTTAATTAGATTTTTTCGAACGTATTGAGAGAAAAAAAATGTCGAGCGAAGCAAGAAAATTTATTTTAAGATCCATATTTTTTTAGTCCGTATACCCAAAAATATATTTACCAATACACCACTGATTATAGGTAATATGTTATGTTATTTTACATAATATTGATTTTTAAATACTACATTTGAAAACGTTTCAAATTTTACACTAATTTAAATAACGTAAAACGCTAAACGGAAAATTGTTTAAATGTTTAAATGTGTATAACGTTTAAACGCTTAAATTTCATAACGTTTAAATTATTTATAGCGTTAAACGCTCAATTACTTATAATGTTTAAATTTCGCATAACGGTAAACAATATATATTATTTTGATTTAAGTCCTGGTCCATACTTAGTGAAAAATCAAATAAAACACAAGCGAAACTTTCAAAACACAGATAGGTGTTAAAAAAGAACAACATAAATGTCCATTCTAAATGGATCCTGCATAATACGAGTATTAAAAAAAAAAAAAAAAAAACATAAATATTAAGGATTCACCTGATTTAGATATTACCAAAAATTTTACTTGTAAATTTTGAGCCTGAATTAAAGAAAAAAATTGAGTCGCTCCCTCTAGAAGTAAGTCCAAATACGCCTCTGACCAGTACCAAGTTCAACCCAGTTTAACGTGAATAATATGTGCTGATCAAACTTTTGTTTTGCTTTTATTTTCTTTTTAATCGCAACGTCAAACTGAAATATTTTACCTTGCACACAATTAATTAACCTTTTTTTTATACAGGATCAATAATACAATTTGTTTTTATTATTTTTTAACAGTATTAACTACTGTTATGCGGATTTTGTAACATCTGGCTAACAAACAATTTGAAGGTACCTCACCGTTTGTTCAATTATAATAATAATATAGTGAATATCAATACAAAATGCGTTGTGATTCGTGTACTGCGGCTATTAAAATAAAATTACCGACACGCAATAAATATAATAAAACTGAAACTTTAATATAATATAATATTTCGAAATTATAAAATGTGTAAAAGTTGTCTATGATTTCTGAACCATTAAGATGTATGATTAAAGTCACAGTTATTTAGCAGTAACCGAAAGAAAATATAAAGGGTAAAGGACGAACTCTGTTAAGATTTATTAATGGAAATATTAAAATATTCTACTTTAAAAATAGGTATAGCTAAGTTATTTCAAAACATAGAACATGTTTATCACTTTAATAAATTGCTGGTTAGTTAAAAAGGATACTTTAATCTTTATAATACAATAAAAATAGTATGTGTAAAGATTACTTAAAAATGATATAATTATAATATGTTAAATAGTTATCTTTTAAAGTATATACTAATAATTAATCTAATTGATCTATTTCAATTAAACTATAATAAGAAATCCGGATTCATTTAAAAAATTATATAAACTATACAATCAGAGTGTCAGATTCAAGAACTATAAGAAAAATATACGAGAATAATAATTTTAACTATCATAAATATTTAAGAAGTATATCAAACTCATTGGTATTAATATATCCAGGTATTCTTTCATGAAAAATTATTATTTATTTATTTATTTTTTTTTTAAATTGACAAAGATCTATTAGTTCTTAAATAAATTAAAAAAATGACTAAATCTATAGTTATATGTATATTATAATTGCTAGTTCAAATTATATGTACTAAATGATTTAAGCCTTGATATTTATAAATTAAACTACAAATTGGTTTTAAAGTATTTCCGATATATACGTTTTTATTTTCAATTATTTGAAGTTTTTTAAATGTTGGCTATCCAGTTAAATGATATATTAAGTTTCTCGAGAAATAAGAGTAAAATTTAGTTGATTTTTAAAAGTAAATAAAAATTAAATTCCAAAAAATGTATTATTATTGTATTAAATAGAGCTCCCTATTTCACGTGTGTACGTTTTCACATGTTCACGTGAAATTAAGGTTTAATTTATAAAACCCGTTGCTTAAAATTTCACATGTATTTATAATTTTATTCACGTGAATACGTGAATTTACATAATCACGTTCATTGCCATCGGTCCTCGTATGTAATGACTATGGATAAACTAAGCTTAATATTAAGTACAACTGTCTGGGTACCACCTACGTTTAGTAAATAATATTAATAACTAATGTTTTAAATTATGATGTAAATGATTTAATATTAATTAATATACATAAAACTTCATGAAACAAATTTTAACAAATAGATAATATTATAATAAACAATTTATAAATAAATAATAATCTAAAATATTATAATAAATAGATTATGTAATAATAAATTATGTATAAATAAATATTAATCTAAGAAATTATAATAAATAGATAAACAAAATAATGAACGAAAAAAACATCATATTTATAATTTTTAATTATTTTTTTATAATATAATCAGGCCCTATTTTTATGTGCACCCCGACACACAATGTGCACCACGAATGTACAAGTGTGCACTAAAGTCTATAAAACAAAAATTAAATAATAAACCAACTACTAGGAAATATGAGTATTAAATTTTGTAAAATTGAAATTTAAAATTTAATGCATATATATATATATATTATGTATGTTATATATTCCTTTTTCTAAGACAGTAGCGAGACTCAATTTTCATTTAAAGCAGTAAAATCATGTGCGCAGACCGAAATTGTACAAATAATAGGGCCTGAATATAATAGTGGTCTTGCATCCACGAGATGCCCATCTACACTCAAAAATATATTTAGCTCAACAATTTTTGATTATTGTATAAAAATCGATTAAGTCATAAAAAGGGGATTTCATTACATACATATAGGAATTTTTATTCGTATATACGATTTTATATTGTACAATTGTAACTTGTAACGTTCAATCAAAATTATGGTATCAGTTTGTGAGTTCTATTTTCATAACCGAAAGCCGTGAATTACCACGAGCACATAAAGATTTCTCGGCACACCACTACTTATCCAACAACTAGATAAGTCACACGTGACGGGCACTACAGAGTTCAATAAAAGATCATGAAGCTAATCAATAAAATTATAAATACATTTTTAAATAAAATACAATAAAATAAACATAAAATCGGTTTTTGTAATGCAATATATGACCACTATGTAGGTATCATTAACAAAATTAACAAATTATTTTTGTTTTATAAATAACTATTTTGTATACAATCATATTTTTGATTAATGCCAGTTCACATAAATATGATTCAGATACGTGCTCACGTGATTAAGCTTTCGTTGATTGCCGTGTATTAACCATACATGGTTTATTTTGATTCATTCACGTGATCACGGTATACGTGAACATGTACATTCATATTCATGTACAAAAATGTGACCCCTAGGATTAAATATTTATAACATATTAAACTTTTAGGTGATAAAAATTTTAACGAAAAATTAACTAAATAACCGATATATTTTATAAAATATCAATATTTCTAATCAAGGTTATCTCGTGTCAAATTTATGGAAACATGCATTTCCATGTAAGTGTGTAATATCAAGTATCTTGGTCTCTCTTACACCTCCCCATTCAACCACTGTATTCTTGAGTCATTTGCATTCCTTAACTTTTTTCAACTAAACCACTTATCCAACCATTTGGGTAAGCTACTAGATCTAGTTTCCTCTAAAAATAATACAATTCTCATTGATAAATTTTCTACCACTGCAGTTCCGTGTGACCCATTCCATCCAGCATTGGACATAGTTCTTCCACAATTTAAGGAAGTGTCTTATATTAACGCTTCTCATAATTACTATAATTTCCCCAAAGCCAATTACATAGAGATTTTAAAATACCTACAAAAGTTTAAGTTAATGATTGAGACATTGAGTCAGCTAGACGTTGATTCTGCCACAAATACCCTATATGATACCCTCCATCACTGCATTATGCACTTTATCCCAGTATCAAAATATATGAAGTCTAAATTCCCAACCTGGTTTTTTAAAAACCTTAAATTAATTGTCCTGGCAAAAAGGCAAGCGCACGCCCTTTTCAATTCAACCAGTAACCCACACTATTACACCCAGTTTTCCAACCTTCGAGCCCAATATAAATCTGAATCTAAGAAATACTATAAAGAATATATTGCTCGCACTGAAGCTACTATAAAAATAAACCTGGTCCCTTTTGGAAGTTCGTTCGTATAGCAAAGTCTGATAATTACGTCCTCAACACCATCCATTTCGATAATCTCTCCAGCCACACAACCTCTGGAATTACCAATCTGTTCTCTGAGTTCTTCAACTCGATTTACTCCCTTACTCCCTCTAATAGCTGCATAAAACTGCCTCATCTAAGTTATGACCTACCTAACAAATATTCTATAAACATTGCCGATGTCGAATTAGTAGGTCTCGATAAGTTAAACAATTTAAAATCTACTGGTCCAGATGGTCTACCAGGAACTTTCTTTTTCAGTCTCAATTTTTTTCTCTCTATACCTCTTTGGCTGATTTTCAGCCGTTTATTAAATTAAGGTATATTCCCATCCATTTGGAAGTTAAATTCCATCATCCCTATTCTAAAATCAGGTGATAAAACCGACGTCAAGAACTATCGATCCATATCTATCCTAAACCATATTGCCAAACTATTTGAGAAACTTGTTCATAATAATATCTTTTCTTCAGTAAATTCGATTCTCATTGACGAGCAATATGGCTTTAGACCAGGCCGATCATCTGTTATGAATTTGTTGGTCCTCAATAACTTCATCATTGAAGCTTTTGAAAACAAATGCCAAATTGATATTATATTTACGGACTTCATTAAAGCCTTTGACAGAGTTTACCACAACATCCTTCTCCAAGTACTCCGCAAATCTGGGTTTGGAGATCCATTGTTATCATGGTTCAGATCCTACCTACTCGGAAGATTTCAATGGATAAAAATCAATGGTTGTAAATCTAATGTCTCACATATCCCATCTGGGATTTTCCAAGGTGGACAACTTTCTCCTCTTCTGTTTGCACTATTTATCAATGGTATTAAAGAAATAATCCCATTTTATAATATTCTCACATTCACGGATGACTTAAAAATTTACCGTCGAATAACCAACGTCTCTGACTGTCGTTTACTCCAATATGAGCTTAACTCCCTAGTGAAATGGTTTGAATCTATTGGCTTGAATTTTAATGTAGGTAAATGACAATCAATGTCATTCACCCGCCGTCGTTCTCCAATTAACCACGCCTACTTAATAAACAACATACCTATATCATCAGTTAGCCGCAAAAAATACCTGGGTATTCTTTTGTCATATGACCTTAACTACCATTCTTACATTCGATTAATAAGCTGTAAGGCTTATAAAACCCTGGAATTCATAAAACGGATATCATCCAGTTTCAACCTCACCTCTCATATTAAAGCCCTGTATTACTCTGTAGTACAGTCTCAGCTTGAGTACGGATCAGTCTTATAGGTCCCCCACACTGCCTCAGACTCCGCCGTCATTGAGCGGGTACAAAGGCGATTTCTATTCTATGCTGGTTGTGTACTAGGTATTCTCCACCCCTTACACGACTATTCTCCAGTTCTTCATGAACTTAGCCTAACTCTAGTTGATAGAAGATTGAATAGCAAATTTAAGTTCCTTCAAAATCTTATTGGTGGTATTTCTGATGCTCCATCACTCCTCTCTCTTATAAATTTTTGCGTCCCTTCTCGTCCTACCCGTTCTACTGCTCCGTTTTCTATTCCTAAGTGATCTACTAATTACAGTCAGAATAACCTAATAGACAGACTAATGCGTCTAGCTAATAACCACTCTTAATTTTTATTATAATCTAAAATAAATAGCGGTTATAAAGATTGTGGATATGATAGGTGGATTACCTCCCCCCTCATTGTGATTTGTTTCTTTTAAATTTAGTATATCGCTGGTCCAACAACAACTATCTGCACAATTTTGAACTTATGATTTGATAGCAAAATATTTTTCCAATTTAACCACGATCAATATATTATCAGAATATTGTATATTATCATACTCTATGTCTCGGTCACACACAATCGATATAATTGTAATTATAATAATTATTATTATTATTATTATTATAATTATTATAAGATAAACTTTATTAATCAGTACATTTATATGTTTTTTCTTATACATTAATGTTAAAGTGCGTTAATATTATTAATATATAAACATTATTATACATTTATACCTTAATCTGTATGTGTATTATATATATATATATGCTATGGGGTAGGGGAGGGTTGGCTTTATTTCTCCCCCTCCTTTGAATATCAAGTATAACCGCCAATGTTAAATATACATCTCTTTTTTAACATATATTCTACAAAATATAGGAATTTGAACTCTATACATTCTTAGAAGTATGGGCCTTACAAATTTCTTTCAGTTTTAATTTATCATTATTAAAAATCTTATTCAAACAAATGATGAATAAAATAATTTTTTTTTTTTTTTTAATAAAATACATTCAAGTTGTTAATTATACTTGTATTTTAAACAACATTGATGAGATAAATTTACATTATTTTAATTAAGAAACTTGTTTTTTTTTTTTTAATATGTTAATTTATTAAAATTAAAAATACAATACATTTTATTTCGAACATAAACATATTAAAATTTAATTTCTTGTTAGTCTAACTTAATTTATATAAATTATTTTTAAAAGCTTTCTTAAATATTTTGCATTTTTATAAATTATATATTAACTCTAGTGATTCGATGCCTGATCGCATTAATATCAAATTATTTGAAGTAATCAAATTGATTTTGTTAACCAATCAGCATATCTAATATGATTATATTTTAAACATTCAATTCGTTTTGTTTCTATTTTTTTTTTTTTTTGCATCGTAAGACTAATGAATTATACATCTGTAATAATATCGAAATGATTTACAAGTTCGAACGTTTTTATTTCGCGAGGATGGTACGGATCCCGATTCCGGTCGTAAGCATACAAATTCGTAGATTAATTGCAGTTTAAAGCGTAACATTTAGACTCGATAAGGTTCATAAATGTATGTTTATATGTGACAAAACTAATGAATACTTTACAAGCAGTGATTGTTCTCCTATTTATTTTCGTTACCTGCAAAAACATCTGCGGTCGGAATCGTCGGAAAATAAACGAACACCAACGTTTATGTATTATAACGTCCGCTGCTATGTACGGTGTTCCGTGAAATCAATCGGAGATTGCAGGACGCTCGCAGGATCGGCGCGCCCAGAGCGTATAGGGAACCGGAGGACCAAACATATATTACAGCGGATGACCCTCGGGTATTGACTGATTCAAAACCTTCCGGGTCCCCTAGACCGTTGCGCCTACAACAGTTGAACGCGATTTCGGTATGACACCACATAGTGTTTTGTGCACGTGTAACACGCGCGTAAGGTGATTTTTAACCAAAAATCTCACGTACTCGGGGGGGGGGGGGGGCTCTATGTTCATTTTTTTCCCCCTGTTCATACGTGATTATAGTCAACTGTTTTGTAAATATAAAATAAAATATAGAATAAAATATAGAAATATGTTTTCACTTGAAACAATAATAACACGATGTCTTATACACGATACAGATTCGATTTCACATTTTTTTTATTTATTTAATTTTACGTCACACAAACGGAACATTAAGAGGATCGCTTTTTTTATATTAACAATTGTTGATGTTAATTTGATAATGTCATTGGAATATGAACGATGCGTTACTATGTAAGGTATATTTTATAAAGAAGATTTGACTTTTAAATTATTATATTTATGGGCGCATGTAAATTCCGCCCGTAAATGGTAAATTGCGCCCAAAATGAACTACAAGTAAAATAAGGTACATGTAAATTTCTCCCAAAAAAATTATAGGTAAAGAAACATATATATAAATTTCTCACGAAAAAAATTGATAATTAATAAACACTTCCTACATATAAATTATAAGTTTTAAGTAAGAAGTTTTTATTACTTTATAAAGTTTAAAAGTTTAAAGTTACTTTTATTTGTATTTTTCAATCAAAACCGTATAGTAATAGTAGCCAATAGGCTTATAAAGAATACATTTATTACTTACTGTTAATAAACCAATGTCTGAATGTATCTTATTAATCTTATAATTACTGATATAACATAGATTAATCATTATAATTTATAAGTAGGTATTTAAATATAAAAATAATACAAAATTATTAAGTAGGTCATATTAGTCACAGGACACTTAGTAAAATATTAAATATTTACGATGTATCGTATTTTTCCGGGCGGAATTTACAATCGCCCATATTTATGGTGAGCTATTAGGCCTGATATTTCCTGGTAGTAAATATAATATTTAAACAGTAATAGTAATAATTATAATATATTATTTATTAGAATAGACACTCAAATCGTTGTTCTGCATTGTGCGTGCATCGATATATTATTACCGTAACAGCATTAATAATAGTTTTGCACTAAGTATACTAATTATGTATTTTATTACCTTGTAAATACAGTTCAATATATAAGTATGATTTTACATGTAAGATAAATATGCATCGTATACACGTTTTAATATGTTTACGGTAAAATAAACATACGAGTATACCACCGCCATTGTGTGTATTGAATAATAATAATAACAATAATAATAATGAATATAAACGTACAACGTATTACAATATAAAAGCCTAACAAGAACAATATTGTACCTACCAACTCTTCATAAGTCTGTGGAGTACAGAGTATTATTATTATTATTATTATTATTATTATTATTATTATAAACTGTTTCTGACTAAAACTGTATGCAAAATGTTATTCTCGCGGATCCGTTTGTTTGTTATTATTTAGGACCCTTTTTTGTTTACATTGCATTGTTTAAATATTATTTTTGAATTTTTTGAATGACTTATCTATGTTTCTCTGGAAACAAGATACACTTATATAAATATAATTATATATTTATACTTATATATATATATATATATATATATATATATATATATATATACATCCACATTTTACCTTCGAAATTGTTCAATCTACGAAATACGAATAATAGTATCTCAATATTATGTTTTGAGGGGTACTATATTGTGGTGAAAGGCTTCTATCAGACCGTCTGTGTTACTATTTCTGCGGATGTGACTTTTATTTTAGATAACAAATGAATATAATTAACCTTTTTTATCAAAACAAGAATAAATTTAAGCTTTTAAAAAATAAATTAAGATCGAATAGCCGAATCAGTAATAAAATTTTGATCAAATACACAAACGTTGCGTAAACGAAACATTTCAAAAATTATTTTTTTATTATTATGTTATTGTACCAAATTATTTTTTAACTATTACAACTTATTCTTAACAGAACAATAATTACATTTATTATGATTTAATTCAATATAATTAAATTATTTAATTTTTACATATTTATGAACTTAGACGAAATTTGGAATTTCCTATACTATATATTCATCGATTTATTTTCGTGACTCAGAGTACAATGAGATTTTCCAAATTATCAATTTATGTTTACAAAGTCATTAGTAAAATGGAGATAATATCATATTCGACTCTTTATTTATAGTTTTTTCGTAACTAGCCATTTTTATTATTGTTACGTCTACGCAACATTGGGATCCTAGCGTAACTATAGTCGTCAATGTGTCACGCCGTTATTTCTAACGCACGTGTAGTAAAATTATATCATTTTCGTGCGATTATTCATAGTGAATTGTTGTATAATTGTATAAATAAATTACAAATGATCAATATTGATTTGTGAAGTATAGTGAATTGAAATAACTAATCAGACGTGTATAACATTTTTTTTCACACATTTTTTTCCTAAAATAATTTCTATCGTTATTGCGATGTCTTGGGAAAACGAAAGACCTTTGTCAACTGCTGAGTTATTGGCCATATTGAACGAAAATGAAGATTTATGGCAGACTGATACCGTTGATGCCGTGTACATTCCACCGCCTGTTGACGAAGTTACAGACGAACTTGAGGACGAAATATATGAGAATGTTGATGATATCGCCGAAACTTATGAAATACATGCAAGTTTACCTGACACATCTGAAGACTGTGACAGTCAATCAGTACCGTCAACTTCAAAAAAAAGCAAAAGTAAGTAAATAAACTATAAATAAATCAAAGACAGCTCTTCCAAAGTGGAAAAAAGAGGTTCCAACATATACAACAGAACCACAAAATGAAGAAAAAAAAATTTAGAAGATATTGAAAATAGAACTGGTGGTAAAACGCCTATTGAAGTTTTTTCATTATTTTTCAGTGACGATGTTTGGGAAAAAATAATTTTTTATAAAAAAAAATATGCTAATGATAAAAATCGTCATTCATTTACAATTGACAAAACTAGCCTAAAGCGATTTTTTGGTATACTTATTTTTTCGGGGTATCATACATTTCCTGCTACAAAACTTTATTGGTCTAAAGATGAGGATAAAGGAATTGAATTGGTTAAAAAAAGTATGAGTAGGAACAGATTTGATTCTATAAAGCAAAAAATACATTTATCAGATAACGATCAACTTGATAAAAATGACAGATTTTCAAAACTAAGACCTCTTTTTGATTTGTTAAATAAAAAGAATATGCAGTTTGGGATATTTTCTCATAACCTTTCTATCGATGAGAAAATGGTTCCATATTTTGGTCGACATAGTTGTAAGATGTACATCAAAGGAGAACCAATCAGATTTGGCTTCAAACTATGGTGTCTATGCAGTTCCAATGTTTTACTTGTACAAATTCATACCTTATGGTGGAAAAACAAGTACTTATGAAAATGAATTAGGACTGGGAGCAAATGTTATACTGGAGTTATTGTCAGTTGTTTAGCAGCCATCAGTTCATCGTGTATTTTTTGACAATTTCTTTTCTTCATACAAGTTATTCAGTTTGTTGAACGAAAAGGGGTTTTATGCTACCGGAACAATACGTGAAAACCGTACATGTAATACTGTGATAGAAAGTGTGAAAAATATAAAGAAAAAAGATCGTGGCTCTTATGATTTTTCTTTTGACAATGATCAAAAAATATTGTTGGTCAGATGGAATGACAATTCTGTGGTAACTGTTGCTACTATAATAACTGTACTATTGAACCTCTCGTGAGTGCAAAAAAGTACAACAGAAAAGAAAAAAAGACTGTTTCAATTCCTCAACCAAAAGTTATAGCTGATTATAATCAACATATGGGATGTGTTGATTTGCATGACATCGGTATATGTAACTATAGAATCAACGTAAAAGGAAAAAAATGGTGGTGGCCTCTCTTTGTGAATTTGATCGATAGTGTTATTGTGAATTCCTGGAAAATATACAATTTAGCAAATAAATCAAAAATTTCATAGTTAGATTTCAAATCCTACGTAGCAGTTTCTCTTATGAAAATGAATGAACCAGTGATGGAAGATAATATTCAAGGCCAAGATATTGCAAGGTCAAGTAACCAAATCAATTTAACTTCTAATCCAAATTATGGACGACCATCTAAAAGCGCATTACCCATGGAAATTCGAGTTGACAATGTAGGTCACGTGATAGTAGAAGATAAAAATAAAGCGAGAAGACGATGTAGACTATGTAAAAACAACACTTTATACATGTGTGTCAAGTATCAAGTGCATCTTCACGTAAACTGCTTTGAACAATTTCACTCAAAATAATATACATTGGTAATCCCAATGTTGCATATATGCAACATTTTATTGTAAGAAAACTAATAAACTAGAAATTTTTTTAATTTTAAAAATTGTTATTTAAATATATATTAAACTAATAAAATTCAGTGAAAGTATAAAATTTGTTTTTTTTTCCAACCTTGGGAACTAATGGGTTAATATTAGGCGTGAATAGAAATACTGCTCTGAAATTTTTCATCATTACTCCTAAAAAAATTTTAATTTTACGTTTTTTATTTTCATTTTTTGTACTGTCCGAAACCGAAAAAAAATATTACTTACTCAAAATTAATCGATTTTTGAGAAAAATCGTTTGACTCGAAGTATACGAAGTTGATAATAATTTAAAAATAATTATTATTTATAGTAATTAATGTATGGGAATAATTATTTATAAGTGGTAATGGACGAAATATATAAGTATTTTTGATATTAAAATTTCATTATTTATTATTTTAAATAGTTAATCTTTATGGAATACAATACATAGTGATATTGATATCTGATGAAATAAAGCCTTGCAAAAAACAATCAGTTTCACAATAAATTGAAATTCAACGGTGAAGGAGATATTTTTTCATATAATACGTTCTGTTTACACTTTGTTTTTTTTTTTTTACTCTAGAGTAATTTTTACACGTCCGTATTAAATAATCCGTTATATAAGATGATGGAAATTCCGAGAATGCTATTAATATTTTCGTCATCCCGTGGGTATTTTAAATATGTCCGTGTTGAACGCAAAAATAAAAGTAGCGTAAAATATTGGCTGACAATATAAATACTAAACTGAGAGCTTTATCAATTTAAATAGAATGCGATTAAATATTAAGTTTCAAACGAAAAAAGATGACTGGTTCCTTTTATTTGTCACTAAGTTTTATCATTTTCTATAATATTACACAACGTGTCATTCTCAAGGCAATGTGGGTGGCCTATATTTGCCCCCCAAATTTACAGTATGATTATTGCTACTTATACATAGGTATAAATATGTAACGACGTGTATAAAGAGTCGTTACGCTTTGTATCGTATTACAATAAATTAATACTACCATGTCAATAACATTTATTACAAAAAAACGTTTTTCCCTATTTAGTTTGATGAAAATTCATCATTTTACAGGTCCTTTTATTCTGTAAAATGTTGTTTATATACGTGGATAATGAAATATTTAAAAATCCAGTCAAGTTATGTTTTTTTTTTCCTATTACATAATTTGTTGAATATCATATCGTATCTAATTTTGATTGATTGTATTTTGTTTTTGTAGGGAAAACTATTATTTTATTATTCCACTTAATTATAATTAATTTGTCCAATTCGATATAATGTACAATTCTAAAATCACCAATAATATTTCTGTTTTATTTTTTTAATAGAATATTAAATATTATATTAAAAAAAAAATAAAATAAATAATTAACTACCGATACTAAAATTTATAATCAGTATTTATTCATTTTTAAAGTAAATTTAAGAATATAATACATAACAAGCATAGAGTACATGATAAGAGAGACTTAGCAATGTGGAAATACTCTGAAGTCAATAAAAGTTAATTAATAGTCAGGAATTAAAAAATCCTGACTTCAGTGTTTTATATTTAAAACACAAAAAAATAATTATTTATTTTAAATACTCATGTATATGAGTTTTTAGTTTTAAAATTGTATTGTCTTTTTTATAAATTATTATTTTCTATTTTGTGTTTACAGTAAACCGTTCAAAGATATTTTTATCATATATGTGTATTTAATTCCAATCATTAATCTAAGGATCAAAACAGGATCTTTATTTCTATAAATTCTTTATTTTTATGAATAAAAAAATCACACAAATGGTTAGGCTTGTAATATTATATTATTATCGTTCATAAAATCAATATTTTCAGGCATTTTGAAGGAACTCAGAAAATAATGATCATATAAACATCAAACGTAAACTAAGACATTTTTTTCACAACATTTTAGAAACTGCTAAGTTCTCAATCAAATTCGATCATTATAATGTTTCAAAACGCGTTGATGAAATTCATTAACAAGGTTAAAATACAAAAAGCAGGGAGTACTTGAAATTTATTTCATTCCTCAACTTAATATTTTCATAGTCATATATTGAACTTAATTTAAAATTAAATTAAAATAAATAAATTTATTTACATGTTGGAGTTATATTGTTTACGTATAATATTGCATAACTATTAACGTTTATTTATTTATTAATTTTTGTAATATACTCTAAATGACGAACCCCGGCCCCATCTATTCGGAATTGTTTTAAATTTTCTTCACCAATATTTAATATGGGATTTTTATGAATTTATTTAACCATTTCCCAAGTGTACACGATCTTGGTATTTCTATTATAAAACAAAAACAATGTATGTTGATGTGATTTTAGTCCCAAACAATAGAAATTTCATTGTTTTCGACTATTTTCTGATGCCATGTTTTAATACGTAATTTGTATGTATTTGTACGATAGTTTTGAAAATTTGTACAATCCCTCTTTGGCAATAAATTTGTAAATAAATGAATGCCGTCAGCCCAGATATACTCATAAGGGAAATTAAGGCATTTTCGACTTTTTTAATCATTTAATGATTTTCTTATATTTACCAGTAAAACAGTATTTAAAATAACCGTAGAATTTTTCGAAAATACACTAAAAATTCGGAAGTGCTTTACATAAAATTGGTCAAATAAATGATTTTAATATTGTAGTATAACTCTCAATATTAGTCAAGAAAGTTACGGCTAAAATGAAAACGATTATCGAAATAAATTTGTAATTTTTGTAGAACAAATTCAACATTAGTCAATATGCTACTGGTAAGTAATAACTGGTTAATACTGGCATCATTATATATAATGTTATATAAAATTTTTTGTTATTTATATAAGTTATTTTAAGAAAATATTATGCTATACCTTCGTATATATAGAATGTAACATAAAATAAGACCATAGTTAATTAATTGCTTTTAAAAATATTGAACACTCTACGCCAGCGGTTCTCAATCTTTTTAGGACCGCGACCCAAATTTTTTTCCAAAAATCTATCGCGACCCCATAGTTTTACATTTACAGAATCAATACAAATAATTTCTAAAAACAAATTTATTCCATTTTATTTCTTATTTACTACTTTATAATAATAATAATAATAATAATTATAATAATAATAATATAATACTTAATTAATAATTAGGCGTATATGATGAATGTGCTTGTTTCTTACTATCTGTATAATTAAAAAAAACTTCTCGCGGACCCCAAAAAATTAATTCGCGACCCCCTAGGGGGTCGCGACCCACAGGTTGAGAAACGCTGCTCTCGCGAATTCATAACATAAATAACGTATCTTTTATAGTACTTTATGCAATAAGCTAATGCAAGGGAACATTAAACATTTTAAATTAAATAAAGTATAACCTAGTATATTAATAAATGTTTTACATATTCATTCTAAAGAGTATTGTTTTTTTAGTACCTAATATAATAATTAACATGCATATGAAGAGCGTACTTTTTATTTTGTATAGGTACGCATATATTGATAATATAGTAGAGAAGATACCTTTTCAAAGAAAACATCTTTTTTATACGGTGGTAATAATTAATAACATATCCAGTGTAAATTTTTATGTTCAGTGGAAGTAAGAGTTGTTCATGTTGTACCATTACTGATAATGAAATATTGTCTATTGTTTCCCTCGCTTTAATAAAAATATACATTATAATTTCAAGTCTGAACGCTACCCATGAAAAAATCGAAAAACACTGAAATTTCCCTTGGGGTGGGACTGGAGTGATGGCGTTTTTTAGCTTAATGCATTTACCGCCGAATGGTGATCATACACACTTTAAAAACTGCCATACAAATTCATACCAATTACGTACTAAATATGGTTTTAGAAAAAAATCGAAAACTATGACATATCCCTTGGTGGAGCTGAAATTATATCACATCAGTCCCACCCATAATTGTTATTCAACAACGGGAAAACCAAGATCATACGAATTTGGAAAGTAACTATACAAATTTATTCAAATTGCATATTTCATATTGGTGAAGAATATTTAAAAAAAAATTATGCAATAAAAAAATTAAAAAAAAAAAGATGGGACCGAGGTGATGTACATCTCTAATAACTGTTCTATGGTTTTACTTTATTTTCACCATGGTTGGACATTTTTCAAACAAAATAAAATTGTTTTTTCCGCTTATTTTTTTACCATTTTTTTTCGACTCGTGAATAAAAATGTACAAAAAGAAATTTCAAATAATTCTTGATTAATATTAGTATAACTATTTATTGTAATTTGAAAAACTTTAGTGTGATAAACATTTTACATAGGATACGGTACTTCCACGTATTATTTAATATTATGGCAACTTGGAGTTATGTTCTATGTAAACATACCTTGTTAAATCGTATGTCCAAATTCTTTAACAGTTTAATTATGCCAGTTTGTTATAACATATTTTAATTTTGAACGTCACACATGGTATTACGTGATTTATATTTTTGTCACATGTTTTGTTCGATTTGTATGTTACGCGAATATTACCGTTTGACCGTTGTTTAAACAATGTGATTTGAAGTAATAACCAATGCAATTATTCTTACCATTCACCACGCGTTTTATACATTTTTATTTTTATTTTTAATTTTTTTCATCGTTTCGCTAATAATTTCATACCTCGGTGCACTGTTCCCCATCCAAAACGATTTCCATTCAGAACAAGACCGAGCCACGGCAAACCAAAACGTAACGCGTACATTTTTCTAGCCCTAAAATTTTTATCGGTGCAATGCAAAACTGTAGGTATGAGAGGTAAGATCTACGGCTCAGGCGCATCACGTGTAGGTATTTCAGGAATTTTGAGTACTGAAATATATATTATTAGTTGTACGAGAACCAGAGCCCGATTTTGTCTCGTCATATTCGTACATAATATGCGTTTAATATTATACGCAACGACGTCGTGTATATTACGATATCGGTCATTCTCCAAGTATGTATAGCGGTTCGTAAAAATACACCCATTGCGATATATCTCTCTAGGCATAATGAAGGTAATTAAATTTTGTTTTTGATGCGACTCGCCGGGTTAAGATATTCGTGTTTAAATTAAATTTAAAAAACGCAACTTTTTATTTAATTATTTTCAAAAAATGTTAAGCTGGTCAATTTATACGGTTTATTCTTTTGAACTTTTTGACGTTTCAATTTTTCATTTTTATAAAACTCTTGGTTTTTAATGTTTTCTTATTCTACAAAAACCACATGATTGTTTCGAAAATAAAAATTATATAATATATTATATATATATATATATATATATAAATTGTATATATTATATAAGAAAAATTTCAGGACATCTGTAGTACATTGTATAATCTCATGAGAGTGATTTAAAATTATCAGATAACTAAATAAAAATGTGTAATCTTTTCGTGAACTAAAAAATAAATTAAAAACCATTAGAATAACGAAAATGAGATGTCTTAAAATTTTTTCCCTTAAACAAAAATAAACGCTAAACATTAACATACACTGTGCTATGCGAGTGCATGGAAACGGAATCGGACGATGGAGAATATGAATGTATACCTTGCGTGCATTTGTGTTGCGTATACATTATATGTAGTTCGATCGAGAGACTATAAATTTATAAAAATTGTTGTAATGGTTATGTAAGATCCCTTTCCACGAAACGCAACACTGGTAAACGTTCACATAGGATGTATTATATATATATATTACGGTAATATTACGAATACTGGTGAAACCTAGGATTTACTGGTAAATCCTAGGTTTTACCTACTGTGATCGGTAAATATCCGAAATTCGGACATTTACCAATTGTTTTCGATAAAACCTAGGATATACATTGCATGGTCAATTCCCCGAATGATATTAGAAGTTGGGACTTTTACCAAAGAGTTTTGGTAAATATTAGGATTAACAATCAATAATTATAAAAGTCCGAAATTTTATATTTTTTCCAATTCTGCGATAATTCTTACTTGTATTTATTTTTGTGCATTTGTGTTGATATCAATAGTTTTAATTTAATTTTTGACTATGATACGAATTATAATAAAAGTTTTAATCGTTGTGTCTTCAATAGTTAAGATTTTGAACAGATTTAATAGAAGATTAATTTAATAAATTGGTATCGGGGCCAATTGCAGAAAGTAATTTTATGAGCAGTATTCGTTTTACAATAGTCGCGGTTAGTATTACGAGTATACGCAATATTTAATATGTCGCTTACAATACGATTTTATGAAATTTTAAAATTTTTTGGGATTGAAAAATAACAAAAATAATTTTTATGTATCTGAGGAAAAATGCAATATATATTTAAGAGAAGTTAAAGTAACTAAATCTGATAATGTAAAAAAAATAGTTCACATTTAGTTGTACATTTGTTTCTATTATCACCACAAAACATTAAGTAACCCATATATTAATAATATTAATCAAATCATCAGGTTTTTTAATCAAGTTAAACTACCAAAGCCAAGTGTTTGTCAATATCCTCTAAAGAACTTAATGCGCAGTATGTAATATACTCCTGATGGCACTATAAATCTTGTGATACTGTCCATTATTGTAAGTTATTGGATGTTTAACAACCACACAGCTAATCAATGGCCATATCATATACATTGGTGAACTGAATAGTTAGTTATTAAACAAAAAAAATCACTAAAAATTTATAGATTTATAATTTTTCATAAAATTCCAAAAGTAACATAAGATCGAAAGGTTTAAAATAAGATTACCACTATTATTAAATAATATAATTATAATTAAATTTAATAATGAGATGTTTTTTTTTCAAAAAAAAAAAAAAAAAAAAAAAACTAAAAAAATTTGATTTTCGGCTTTTTATGTTTTTCAATTTAAAAAATCACTTTCACAAACATGAATTCAATCAGTATTAATAATCACAGTGTTGAATTACATTTATAAGAAAATAAATAAAATCGAAAATCTGTGCAAGGAGGGACAAAAATGAAAAAAATATATTATTTTTTGCGTGTATATTGTAATAGAGATTTGCATCGATTGATCTTTATTATTCGTCAAAATATTTTCCATATCTCACTGATAGACGTTGGACGCACTGAGTGAAGAAAAATCCGATAGAATAACTCATACAAATATAAATAGGGTATGCGTAAAAGGATCACGTCTTTACATAAATATACATGTACATTGAGATTACTTTAAGGACCTTAGAAATTGAATGGAATATTCTTGAAATGGTTAGCTAATATTAATGGGTTAGCTACGCGTATGTGCACTGGATGTTAAGAACTTAAAGCTCATTACATCGCATACGTAATGAAAATGTTTCTAAAAATTCTTCAGGTAATTAATATGCAGATACGCTATAGTCATTAATTTCATAAAAGTATATATGTTCAGAATTGTTTTGTTAAATTATGATTGAGAAATTAACCATCCAACAACCTATGATGTAGGAAGCAAAAAATATAGAAAATTAAAGTGTAGATACATATTGAAATTATATATTAGGTAAATTAACTTGTTTTTTGTTAAAAAAAATATAAACGATTCATTATTCTGTTACAACATCCACTAAAGCTACTACAATAGTTAATAAATATTTTTATCGTATTAAATATCCCATCAACATTTAAATAAAAAACTGAGGTATTTTCGTGATTTTTTATTCAATTATTATTCTGACGTAATATCTCCCCTGCACAATGAGTTGTTGTAGCTTTGTGAATATTTTGAACACTAAACAGGAATGTTAAATAGTTAGATAGTTCATAAGCACGTCAATACGTATAATGCATTTAGTACTGTAGGTCACCTTAATAGTTGCAATTTGTGTTATAGAAATAATTTGTATCTTACACTTAGTCCTAAATGTATTTTACACTTGTAATTTCGATATTCATTTACGAGACGGGAAATAATTTACACGATACAGTATGTATACGCTTTGTAATAATAGAACTGGATCATTTGCATTGTTCCATATGCGGTTACATTATTTTGATCTGGTTGATACTCATGTCTCGATAATAAAAAATTATATTATCATTAATTATAACATAATATAATGCTTTATATACATGTATGCATGCACGTGTGCTGGCAGAAATAAAGTTTTATCGCGAATGTGCCTATTTGCGTTATTATTAAGACTTAATTTAAATACTACTTTCACATAACTTTATATGGCAACAATGACGATGGTATTTATATAATGTTTATAATATCTTGTAAAACGCGTGTATATATATATATATCGGACCAGGGTATCAATAACGTGACCCAGTACTATTATTATTATTATTATTATTATTATTATTATTATTATTATTATTA